>NW_015388819.1:34272-81247 GCF_001527695.2 Protobothrops mucrosquamatus
AGAACTCACCATCTCCTGATGATTGGCCCAAAGTCACCCAGCTGGCTTTCATGCCTACAGTGGTTCTAGAACTCACAGGCTCCTGGTGATTGGCCCAAAGTCACCCAGCTGGCTTTCATGCCTAAGGCAGGACTAGAACTCACCATCTCCTGGTGATTGGCCCACAGTCACCCAGCTGGCTTTCATGCCTGAGGTGGGACTAGAACTCACAGGCTCCTGATGATTGGCCCAAAGTCACCCAGCTGGCTTTCATGCCTAAGGCAGGACTAGAACTCACCATCTCCTGGTGATTGGCCCACAGTCACCCAGCTGGCTTTCATGCCTGAGGTGGGACTAGAACTCACCATCTCCTGATGATTGGCCCAAAGTCACCCAGCTGGCTTTCATGCCTACAGTGGTTCTAGAACTCACAGGCTCCTGGTGAGTGGCCCAAAGTCACCCAGCTAGCTTGCATGCCTACAATGAAACTAGAACTCACTGTCTCCTGGCGATTGGCCCAAAGTCACCCAGCCAGCTTTCATGCCTAAAGCGGAACTAGAATTCACCGTCTCCTGGCGATTGGCCCAAAGTCACCCAGCCAGGACTAGAACTCGCAGTCTCCAACCTAATTTTTTTACAGCTTCCTTATAAACTTATAACTTATTAAAACAATATGTCTTACCATCCAGCGTACTTGTTGACATTCCAGGATTGCAGAATTGGCAACTCTTAGTCCTCTCTAGGATTTTCTGTCCATGCCCTCGAAGCAGAGTTCCCCGTGAACTTGGCTGCTTCAACACCAGCGATGCTTAAGCAGCCCTAAAAGGGTTTTTGATTGGTTCATGTTTGGCTGTCATACTTAGCAGCGATGTAACCGCTGAGCTATTTATATTCGCTTTGTTCTTCCAGGCACTTCCAGCATGTCCCATCCAAGCTTCCTGTGAAGCTGCTTCCAAAGAAGAAAACAAGGAGAAAAACAGATACGTCAACATTTTGCCTTGTAGGTATCGATGCTCCCTGGTTTTCCCCAACTGCTTTCTAGAGATTGTGGTTGTGGTTGTAAAAACATAAGCAGTGCCTTCTTGAAATGGGACCCCTGGCCCATTGAGTCCAGCAGTCGGTTCTCAGCAAAGGCCATGGCCTCCGTCTATGGAATTCTGGCAGTCCAAGTCCCCATATCTAGAAATTGCCATAGATGGGGTACACATTAATTTATTATAATAAGCAAGGTGGATGAGATATATATATTTATATACGATACCCATTAATTTATTATAATAAGCAAGGTGGATGAGATATATATTTATACATGATACACATTAATTTATTATAATAAGCAAGGTAGATGAGATATATATATTTATATACGACACCCATTAATTTATTATAATAAGCAAGGTGGATGAGATATATATTTATATATGATACACATTAATTTATTATAATAAGCAAGGTGGATGAGATATATATATATATATATATATATATCATAGTTTGTCATCTGCCCAGAGTCACCTTGTAGGAGAGATCAGCAGCATAGAATGTAATAAATAAAATATAATAACAGAAATATATTAAATCCAATCTCCAAACTTCCATTGACAAAAAGGGAATCATAATTGCTTCTGTTTATGCCTGACTATTTTTCCCCCTGGTTTGACGCCTTTAAGAGTCAGTTTGATTTAGCACTGAAGGATAAAACCAAGAACCTGTGGGAATGGAAATGGAAAGAAAAGTGGAATGGAATAGAATAGAATAGAATGGAATGGAATGGAATAAAATAGCAATAGAATAGGACTACAGAATGGAATGGAATAGAATAGTAATAGAATAGGACTACAGAATAGAATAGAAATACAGAATAGAATAGAATAGAATAGAATAGAATAGAATAGAATAGAATAGAATAGAATAGAATAGAGCTGGAAGGGACATTGGAGATCTTCTAGTCCAGCCCCCCTGCTCAGGCAGGAAAGCCTATACCCGTGGTGGCGAACTTATGGCACAGGTGCCAGAGGCGGCACGCAGAGGCCTCTCTGCGGGCACACGCACCATCGCCCCAGTCCTAGGCCTTCAGCTGGGTTTTATAAATCCTTTTCGCTTTAGGCCTCTGCCGCCGTGTACAAAAAAAAAAGATTCAATCAATCAATCAATTTCAACTTCTCTCGGGAAAAAAAGATCTTGCAAAGTTGGAATTGATTGATTGACCTTTTTAGTCCCACCCAGTCTGCCGTTACCACCGCAGCCACGCCCACCCCATGGGCCACCCCCACCCCATGGGTCTCCCCCATCCGGTACCCAACAATACATAAGTGGGTTTTGGGTTGCAGTTTGGGCACTCGGTCTCTAAAAGGTTCGCCATCACCATTTCAGACTAATGATTGTCCATTGTCTTCTTTAAAAAAAAACAACCCCAGTGTCAGAGCACCCACACCTAATAAATAAATGATGTCACTAGAAGCCCAAAAAGTATAGATTTGGGTGCCAACAGAGTTAGGAGACATCAAGGAACCTGTGGATCATTCCAGACAGAGGTCCTTCTTGAAGTCAGAGCAGGACAAGAGAGAAAAAGGATGGTCTTTAATGGGAATTAATTCCCCTTGATTTCACTACTAAGGGAAGTGGATCACAGTACCAGGATTCTGGTCTGGGACGAGACCTTTTAATTTTGCTTAGTGTTGACCAAGTGAAGCCCTTGCATCCAAGTGGCCCACAGTCTCCTCTGCCATCCTTCTAAACAACATTTGCAGTTCTCTGCTCCCTTTGTAAACTACTCATTGACGGCTTCAATAGCTCCAAATTTGCATCTCCTTTAAAAAAAAAAGAGAGAGAGAGAGAGATCCTTCTCAACCAGTCAGGATCTCCTATTATTGTGAAGGGGCTGAAGAGAAATGAGAGAACTATTGATTCTCGGCCCTCCCTTCCTTTGGCGATGTCAAACTAAGATGCAGCCAGGCGAAAGAGGTTGCCTAGGAGATGTGTCCTTAAGAAGTAGCAAGACGCAGGAAAGCAAATCTTGGGGTAGCACAAAAACAACACCCCATAATTCCAATTCTTGGTAAAACGGCTTCTTTGGGGGAAGAAGAAGAGGAGGAGAAGGAGAAGAAGAAGAAGAAGGAGGAGGAGAAGGAGGAGGAGACGACCAATGGTGTTCAAGTGGTGCTCTAGTTGTTTTGGGATTGCACCCTTAGGCGCAATTGTTGTTGTTGTTGTTGTTGTTATTATTATTATTATTAATTATTATTATTATTAGTAGTAGTAGTAGTAGTAGTAGTATTTCCTCCATTGCCCGGATGCTTTTGCCATTAATAATCCTCTTCTCTGTCCTAGATGACCATTCCAGGCTTCACCTGACACCCATTGAAGGGGTTCCGGACTCCGATTATATCAATGCCTCGTTCATTAATGTAAGTATCTTCGAAAAGGTAGGAATATTCCCAAGATATAGTCCTTGACTTAAACATTTAGTGACTTTTTGGAAGTCACAGAGGCCCTGAAAAAAGTGACTTAGGACCGTTTTTCACACTTACGACCGTTGCAGCATCCCCATGGTCACGTGATCAAAATTCAGACGCTTGGGCGACCGATTCGTATTTACGACGGTCGCAGCGTCCCGGGGGGGGGATCCCGTGATCCCGTTTGGTGATCTTCTGACAAGCAAAGTCAATGGGGGGAAGCTGGATTCATTTAACAACCCGGTTACTAGGTTACTAACTTAACAACTGCAGGGATTCCCTTAACATGGGGAAGAGCTCAGTTAACAAATGTTTCACTTAGCAACGGAAATGTTGGGATCGATTGCGGTCGTAAGTCGAGGAGTATTCTGGGAGATTGAGGTATTCTTCCTGTTCGGGCCAAAGGAAAAAACAGTAGCTCCCGATTCTTGTACGATCTCCCTCTGTTTTAACCCGTAGATCTAGCTCAGGGGTAGGCAACCTTGGCTCTTTTATGACTCGTGGACTTCAACTCCCAGAATTCCTGAGCCAGCCACACTGAGAGGAAAGGAAGAAGTTTCCAAGCTTCAGGAATTCTGGGAGTTGAAGTCCACGAGTCATAAAGCGGCCTAGGCCAGAGGTAGCAACCTTGGCTCTATTACAGTGGTTCTCAACCTGTGGGTCGGGACCCCATTTGGGGTCGATCGACCATTTCATGGGGGTCACCAAGCAAGGCTGTCTGCCATTTTTTTTGTCCGCCATTTTTTTTGTCCGCCATTTTTTTTCCCTTTTCCAGCGGGTGCCTTACCTCACTTGGGCTGGGCCAGCTGGTGGTCAGCCTGCTCCGTCTCTGCCGCTTGCCAGCTACGCCTCGGCCGGCGCAGAGGGCGGAACCACGCATGCGCGGCGCTCCCGGGCAGGGAAAGTCCTCGACTTAAGACCGGTTGGGTAGTCCTCGACTTACGACCGGTTTAGTCCTCGACTTACGACCAGTTTAGTCCTCGACTTATGACCGGTTGGGGTCACGGCATTAAAAAGGTTGAGAACCACTGCTCTATTATGCCTCGTGGACTTCAACTCCCAGAATTCCTGAGCCAGCCACGCTGAGGGGAAAGGGAGAGGTTTCCAAGCTGAGCTATGCTGGCTCAGGAATTCTGGGAGTTGAAGTCCACGAGTCATAAAAGAGCCAAGGTTGCCTACCCCTGATCTAGCTCATCCACAGATAAATCTTATTTTCCCCTGCTGTAAGGTGACAATATTTGACAATATTTGCAAAGTAAAGAATTAACCCCGTGGGAGGAAGATGCCAACATTTGGGTCTTCAACCAACGCCAGAGATAAAACATCGCTGTTTTTATTCCTGTCTTGCTTCTTTGCAGGGGTATCAGGAGAAGAACAGGTTCATTGCTGCACAAGGTAAATAATATTTATTTTTCCCATTGAATTTCTACACCGCGAGGATTAGCAATGTGTATTTTTGAAATGTTTCTTCCTACAGAGTTTTCCCAAGCTAGAATTGTGCTGCAGCGGCTCCTAATCTAAAAGGGGGGGGGGAGGAAATACTTAGATAAATATTGCTCTCTTTTTGTGTGTGTGTGTGACTTGAGGAGAACGACAAAACGTAACCAACTTCCTGCAGCTCCCTGAAAGTTTTGCTTTTTGGGACAGCTCTCATACCAAGTCAACAATGCCTTGGTAAGGCCACACTTGGAATACAGCATCCAGTTTTGGTCACCACGATGTTAAAAAAGATGTTGAGACTCTGGAAAGAGTGCAGAGAAGAGCAACAAAGATGATTAGGGGACTGGAGGCTAAAACATATAAGGAACAGTTGCTGGAATTGGGGATGTCTAGTTTAATGAAGAGAAGGACGAGGGGGGACAGGATAGCAGTCTTCCAGTATCTCAGGGGCTGCCCCAAAGAAGAAGGAGTCAAGCTATTCTCCAAAGCGCCTGAAGGCAGGACAAGAAGCAACAGATGGAAACTAATCAAGGAGAGAAGCAACCTAGAACTAAGGAGAAACTTCCTGACAGTTAGAACAATTAACCAGTGGAACAACCTGCCTCCAGAAGCGGTGAATGCTCCAACACTGGAAGTTTTTAAGAAGAGACTGGACAGCCATTTTTCTGAAATGGTATAGCGTTTCCTGCCTGGGCAGGGGGTTCTAGCCTCTTCTTAAAAATCTCGAGTGATGGAGTGCCCATGATTTCTGGTGGCAAGCAGTTCCATTGGTTGATTGTCCTCACTGTCAAGAAGTTTCTCCTTAATTTCAGGTTGTTTCTCTCTTTGTTCAGTTTCTCGTCCTTCCCTCTGGTGCTTTGGAGAATAACGTGACCCCCTCCTCTTTGTGGCAGCCCCTCAAATACTGGGATGCTGCTGTCATGTCTCCCCTATTTCTTCTTTTCTTTAGACTAGCCTAAGGGTAGGCAACCTTGGCTCTTTTATGACTCGTGGACTTCAATTCCCAGAATTCCTGAGCCAGCATGGCTCAGCTTGGAAACCTCTCCCTTTCCCCTCAGCATGGCTGGCTCAGGAATTCTGGGAGTTGAAGTCCATGAGTCATAAAAGAGCCAAGGTTGCCTATCTCTGGCCTAGGTCTAGGCTGCTTTATGACTCGTGGACTTCAACTCCCAGAATTCCTGAGCCAGCCATGCTGAGGGGAAAGGGAGAGGTTTCCAAGCTGAGCCATGCTGGCTCAGGAATTCTGGGAATTGAAGTCCACGAGTCTTAAAGCGGCCTAGGCCAGAGATAGACAATTTGGTTCTTTTATGACTCGTGGACTTCAACTCCCAGAATTCCTGAGCCAGCATGGCTCAGCTTGGAAACCTCTCCCTTTCCCCTCAGCATGGCTGGCTCAGGAATTCTGGGAGTTGAAGCCCACAAGTCATAAAAGAGCCAAGGTTCCCCACCCCTGGTCTATGCAGATAGCAGCATCCCAAGATCTTCTGATTGTCATTCCCAGCCATCTTCCGACAACCCAAGTCAGTGGGGGAAGCCAGATTCATTTAGTGACTGCAGGATTCACTTAACAACCGTGCCATAAAAGGCCATAAAATTGGGGATGGTGCACTTTAATAAGCACCTGGCTTAGCGGTGGAAATTCCGGCCCCAATTTCAAGGACTACCTGTCGGGAGGAGGAGGAGGAGGAAGAATCCGGTCTGTGGAATCTCCACTGCCAACGTAGGCGAAGCGATGCTGGTTTCAAGCAGCTTCATAACTTGGGTTGAAGTGATTCAGCTCACCTGCTTCTTCCCGATAAGCGGTTTTTCTCTGGCATTGCTCCTCACGGATGGTCTCTTGGCAGGGCCCAAAGAAGAAACTGTGAATGACTTCTGGAGAATGATTTGGGAGCAAAACACAGCCACGATTGTCATGGTGACCAATCTGAAGGAGAGGAAAGAGGTATGTATGTTGTACTCCCATTTTAGGCATGAAAGCCGGCTGGGTGACTTTGGGCCAGTCACTGGGAGATGGGGAGTTCTAGTCCAGCCTTAGGCATGAAAGCTGGCTGGGTTACTCTGGGCCAATTACCGGGAGACAAGGAGTTCTAGTCTCGCTTTAGGCATGAAAGCCAGCTGGGTGGTTTTGAGCCAATCACCAGGAGACAGTGAGTTCTAGTCCAACCTTAAGACATGAAAGCTAGCTGAGTGACTTTGGGTCAGTCACCAGGAGATTTATTTATTTTTATTTATTTATTAATTCCATTTATATCCCGCCCTTCTCCTTTCGGACTCAGGGCAGCTGACACATAATAAAAAAGCTAACATAAATACATATTACACCTAATTAAAACCCAATTAAAACGAAATATTTGAAAGTGTCTAATTAAAAGTAATTAAAACCCCTATAAAATCCCCTAGGCCAGTCCCGCTTGCTGGAACAACCACGTCTTGAGGGCGCGGCGGAAGGAAGGGAGATCAGGGATCACCCTGATCTCTGGGGGCAGTTCGNTGAGAGCGTACAGGTCGGTGGGGGGTAATCTGTGGCAGGAGGCGGTCTCGAAGGTAACCAGGTCCGGTGCCATGGAGCGCTTTAAAGATAATAACCAACACCTTGAAGCGCACCCGGAAGGCCACCGGTAGCCAATGCAGCTCGCGCAGAAGCGGCGTAACGTGGGAGTGACGAGTCCCTCCCAACACCGCCCGCGCAGTTCTAGTCCTGCCTTAGGCATGAAAGCCAGCTGGATGATTTTGGGCCAGTCACCAGGAGACAATGAATTCTAGTCCTGCCTTAGGCATGAAAGCCAGCTGGATGATTTTGGGCCAGTCACCAGGAGACAATGAATTCTAGTCCTGCCTTAGGCATGAAAGGCAGCTGGATGATTTTGGGCCAGTCACCAGGAGACAATGAATTCTAGTCCTGCCTTAGGCATGAAAGGTAGCTGGATGACTTTGGGCCAATTACCAGGAGACAGTGAATTCTAGTCCTGCCTTAGGCATGAAAGGCAGCTGGATGATTTTGGGCCAGTCACCAGGAGACAATGAATTCTAGTCCTGCCTTAGGCATGAAAGCTGGCTGGGTGACTCTGGGCCAATTACCAGGAGACAGTGAATTCTAGTACTGCCTTAGGCATGTCAGCTGAGTGAATTTAGGCCAGTCACCAGGAGATTGTGAGTTCTAGTCCCACCTTGGGCATGAAAGCCAGCTGGGTGACTTTGAGCCATTCCCTCTCTCTCTCTCAGCTTAATCCACTCATCTGGTTGTTATTGTGAGGAAACTAGGAGAAGAAAGAAGTATTAGATAGGTCCACTGCTTTGAGTTGTTTATAAAAAATAAGAGAGGTGGATGTAAATAATAAATAAACATTTATTTTCGTCTCCCAGTTCAGCTTTCTTTTAGTTAAGGCTGCCTCTAGTCTAGGAAGATTTTCCCAACTCTCTGGTGCCACCTTCAGCTCTTCGTGACTATACAATAGCCAGAATCACTAATATAGCACAATCCTGGCATTTTTTACCATCACAATGTGTGACATGGCAGAAAGACGAAGGCAAAACTCTTCGGTGCTTCCCAGATATTTGGGCCCGTAGGAGAGAGGGAGTTCCACTTTATTTGAATGTATTGTCCAACCCGGCCCAGCTGCGTAGTCAGATAGCCGAGTGGTCTCTTTTCCGCTGCCGTTCCACTCCCTGAAGAGACCCAGGCAGTTACCCACCAGGTCATGTCCGCAGACTTACCTGTGAGGCTGCCCAGCCAGATTTGGAAAGGCTTTTAACCTACAGCAGATGTTGACTTGCACCAGGAGTGATCGTGGTTAGTGAGGAGTGATCACGGGTTAGACCATCTCCTTGTCTCTTCTGCCCTGCATCTTGGTTTGTTGTGTGGTCTCTCCTCAGTGTAAATGTGCCCAATATTGGCCAGATCAGGGCTGCTGGACGTACGGGAATATCCGGGTTTCTGTGGAAGACGTGACGGTCCTGGTGGACTACACAGTGCGGAAGTTCTGCATTCAACAGGTAGGAAGTTCTGCATTCAACAGGTAGGAAGTTCTGCATCCAACAGGTAGACCTGGTTGATGTTTGGGTTGCCTGGCCTAGTGAGAGGCAGGTATATCAGCCCCCATGTGCTGCTTGCTTGCTGATATTTTTTTTTTTTTTTAGGTAAGTGGATGCATAAAGTGCTATGTAAATTTCATACGTAATGCTTGCTGTCGTTGTGGTGATCCTAACCAGGGAGAAAGAGAGAGAGAGAGAGAGAAAGAGAGAGAGAGAGAGAGAAAGAGAGAATGGGAAAAGGAGAGAGAGGAAAGCAGAGGAGAAGAAGCAATGGAAACTAAGGAAGAAAAAAGGAGAGACAGAAAGCTAAAGAAAAGGAGAAGAAAAGAAGAAAAGAAAGAAAAAAGGAAAGAAAAAAAGGAGAAAAGTCAAGAAAAAAGAAGAGGTGAAAAGAGAGAAATTAAGCAAAAGAAAAGGAGAGAAATTAAGAAAGAAAAAGAAGAGAAAGAAAAGAAAAGGAGACAAAATGAGAGAGAGGAAGGAAGAAAGGAAAGGAGACAAAGAGAAAGGGACAAAGAAAGACAAGAAAAAGAAAGGAGACAGAAAGAGGGAGAGAGAAATATAGAAACAGGGAAGGAAGGAAGGAAGGAAGGAAGGAAGGAAGGAAGGAAGGAAGGAAGGAAGGAAGGAAGGAAGTGGTGAATGCTCCAACACTGGAAGTTTTTAAGAAGAGACTGGACAGCCATTTGTCCAAAATGGTATAGGGTTTCCTGCCTGAGCAGGGGGTTGGACTAGATGACCTCCAAGGTCCCTTCCAACTACTACTACTACTACTACTACTGCTACTACTACTACTACTACTATTATTATTATTATTATTATTATTATTATTATTATTATTAAGATCTCGGTGAGAAAAACAAAAGAAAGAAGCATCCAGTATATCCCCATCCCGGGTGTCTCCTCTCCTCCTCCTCCTCGCTAGCTTCCCTCTTCCTTCCTTCTCTCCCTCCCTCAATCTTCCAAGCTATCCCCCCTCCCCCCCCGCAACGGGCCTTGGGCGGAGCCAGGAGCCCCCCCTGTTCTTCCCAGGATGGGGCAGGAATCACCCTGGCTAACCTTGGCCACCTTTCCACCCAGGTCGGCGACGTCACCAATAAAAAACCCCAGCGCCTGGTGACGCAGTTCCATTTCACCAGCTGGCCGGATTTCGGGGTGCCTTTCACGCCCATCGGGATGCTGAAGTTCCTGAAGAAGGTGAAGACCTGCAACCCCCAATACGCAGGCGCCATTGTGGTCCACTGCAGGTCAGTGCTTCCCTGGTGGAGGGAAAAGGGCGATTCCCGGGCGTGCCAGGCGCCATTTTGAACAGGTGGCCACCTAGGACTTTAAGACTTGTGGACTTCAGCTGGCTGAGGAATTCTGGGAGTTGAAGTCCACAAATCTTAAAGTCGCCAAGGTTGGGGACCCCTGAACTAGGACACCTTGACGAGTAGAGGACTTCAACTCCCAGAATTCCATGCCGGCTGAGGAAAGTCGCCAAGGTTGGGGACCCCTGAACTAGGATACATTGACGAGCAACTCCCAGAATTCCATGCCAGCTGAGGAATTCTGGGAGTTGAAGTCCACAAGTCTTAAAGTCGCCAAGTTTGAAGACCCCTGAACTAGGACACCTTGACAAGCAGAGGACTTCAACTCCCAGAATTGCATGCCGGCTGTGGAATTCTGGGAGTTGAAGTCCACATGCCTTAAAATTGTCAAGGTTGAGAAACACTGATCTAAAACAATTAACATTGAAATAATTTTGTTTTTCCCTTCTCCCTCCTCGCCGCCCTGTCCTTTAGTGCTGGTGTGGGACGAACAGGAACGTTCATTGTGATCGACGCCATGCTGGACATGATGCACGCCGAGAAGAAGGTGGATGTTTATGGGTTTGTGAGTCGAATTCGGGCCCAACGCTGCCAGATGGTCCAGACTGATGTAAGTCTTCTCCTGAAAGGCCATCTTTTATCGGATCCATTTCCCCCCTAGATTGTATCATTGGCCCGGCTTGTCTCCAGTCGTTCTTGCTCTACTCATAATCCTGGAGCGGAGATTATGGGGTTGGGGTTGGGAATCCTGGGATTGGGATTATGGGATTCCTAATCCTGAGATTGAGATGATGGGGCTGGGATTGGGATAATAGGGGTGGGGTTGGGATTATGGGATTGGGATTATGGGATTGGGATTGGGATTATGAGATTGGGAATCCTGAGTTTGAGATGATGGGATTGGGATTTGAAATCTTTGAAATCTTTTGGGATTGGGATTATGAGATTGGGAGATTGAGGTGATAGGATTGGGATTATGAGATGGGGAGAATGAAATGATGAGATTGGGATTTGAAATTTTATGGGGTTGGGATTCGGATTATGAGATTGAGAATCCTGAGATTGAGATGATGGGATTGGGATTTGAAATCTTTGAAATCTTATGGGGTTGGGATTGGGATTATGAGATTGGGATTGTGGAGTTGGGATTGGGATTAAGGGATTGGGATTGTGGTGTTGGGATTGTGGAGTTGGGGTTGGGATTATGAGATTGGGAGTCCTGAGATTGAGATGTTGGGATTTGGAATCCTGAGATTGGGAATTTTGGGATTATGGGGTTGGAATTGGGAATCTCAAGATTATGGGGGAACTGTTTAAATTATTGTTCTTTCTTATTGCTTTGTGATCGGTTGTTTATTTAATTTCATCTGTGGTTTATGTGGAGGCGAAGAAATAAAATTGATGAAATTTGGGGACGTTTTCTTTGAAATTGGGACCGTGGCATTTGAGCTTGGATGTTTCTTGCAAATGTTTCATTCCCCCCAACTTGGAGTCCTCAATTTATGACCAGTCACTTAACAACAATTTGAAGTTACGACAAACTTACCTTGGGGTACTTACAACCCAGATTCAACATTCCGAGGATCCTGGTTTCCCGTGGTCCCCTTCCCCCTGTGATCGCGCGACCAAATTTCAGGTGCTCGGCAACTGAAAAGTCTTTGGAATGCAACAGGCCAAAAAAAAAAAAAAATCCAAATGAATAAAATAAACTTAAAAGAGCTGAACAAGAGTTTTCTCTCCTTTCAGATGCAGTATGTATTCATCTACCAGGCGCTCCTTGAGCATTACCTGTATGGAGACACGGAACTGGAGGTGACCTCGCTGGAGGTCCACCTCCAGAAGATTTACAACAAAATTTTGGGGAGCAGCAGCAACGGATTAGAGGAAGAGTTTAAGGTAGGGAGCAATTTTTGACCTGAGATCTCCAGATCGTTGTTGTGATTCTGTGCCAGCCTGTGTTCCCAACAGCTGAGTCTGAGGAATCTGAGGAGGAGGTGAAGGAGGCCTTTGAGGGGCCGTCAGGGTCAGAGGGAGGATCTGATGAATTACAGGACACGGCTTGATGAAGAGCCTGGCCCCTCCAGTCGTGTTTCTGATGAAGCTCAGCTGTGTGAGGAGCATGAGTCAGATTCGGAAGGCTCACACCTGGATGTGCTAATTGATGCTCGCAGGCGTCGTCAATTAGCAAGAGAAAAACAACAGCAGTCTATGCGACAACTCCACAGTAAACGGAGAAGGCAATGAGAGGCAACGCCCTGGGACTGCTGTATAAAAAGGGGAGGTGTGGGCGGTGCTGGTTGCTGAAGGCAACCGTTTGCAAAGTGCTTCTTGGAATCCTGGTCTGTTCGTCTTGTTTGCAACGTGTTCCTGTGGACTATTTCCTTCCTTTGGACTTGANTTTTGCTGTTTGTGTTTTGGACTTATTGACAGGTTTGTCACCCAAATAAAAGGGATTTTGTTTTGTTTTAAAGTCTCCAGCCTATTGTATCAGCAGGGGTTGGGTCCTTGTGCCTCTAACAAGGACGGCAATAGGCTGGGATAGAACAATTGTTTCTGGTGACAACTGATCAATAAAGCCAAAGGATTTCTCTTTCGCCACGAACACACAGCTCATTTGCACTCTAGTTTTGGGCTGAATGCTCATGAATTCACACTCGTAACATTGGTTTGGCCCTATTGATTCAGACACCAGGTTAGAAAGTGTGAGAGCGTGAGTTCTAGTTCCACCTTAGCCATGAAACTCAGCTGGGTGATTTTTGGGTCAGTCATCAGGAGATACTGAGTTGTAATCCTGCTTTAGGCATGCTAGCCAGCTGGGTGACTTTGGGTCAATCACCAGGAGACGGGTGAGTTCTAGTTCCGCCTTTAGGCATGCTAGTTGGCTGGGTGACTTTGGGTCAGTCACTAGGTAAATTGTAATAAAATTATGTTGGAGACTGCGAGTTCTAGTCCTGCCTTAGGCATGAAAGCTGGCTGGGTGACTTTGGGCCAATCACCAGGAGATGGTGAATTCTAGTCCTGCCTTAGGCCTGAAAGCCAGCTGGGTGATTTTGGGCCAATCACTAGGAGACAGTGAGTTCTAGTTTCATTGTAGGCATGAAAGCCAGCTGGGTGACTTTGGGCCAAGCACCAGGAGATGGTGAATTCTAGTCCCGCCTCAGGCATGAAAGCAGCTGGGTGACTTTGGGCCAATCGCCAGGAGATGGTGAATTCTAGTCCTGCCTTAGGCATGAAAGCCAGCTGGGTGATTTTGGGCCAATCACTAGGAGACAGTGAGTTCTAGTTTCATCGTAGGAATGAAAGCCAGCTGGGTGACTTTGGGTCCATCACCAGGAGACGGTGAGTTCTAGTCACGCCTTAGGCATGCTAGCCAGCTAGGTGAATTTGTACCAATCACCAAGAGATGGGTGCCACCTTAGACTGGGTGTCCTTGTGCCAATCACCAGGAGACAGTGAGTTCTAGTCCTGCGTTAGGCATGAAAGCCAGGTAGGTGACTTTGGGCCAATCCCTTTCTATTAGCCCAACCCACCTCACAGGGTTGTTGCTGTGGGGAAAACAGGAGGAGGAAGGCATTCTGGATCTGTTCCCCGCCTTATTTGTAAAAATAATAAAGGCGGGATACAAATAAAGAAATAAAATTTGGGGTCATCTCTTTCTGTAATCCTAGAAAGAAGGGGAGAAGAGCCTGGGTCCAGAGACCTTCTAGAGGTTGGAAAGTTGGGGATGCTAAGGTGCATTTATTTACACCTGGTTCCACGTGACATGTAAACCAGGGGTAGGCAACCTTGGCTCTTTTATGACTCATGGACTTCAACTCCCAGAATTCCTGAGCCAGCCATGCTGAGGGGAAAGGGAGAGGTTTCCAAGCTGAGCCATGCTGGCTCAGGAATTCTGGGATTTGAAGTCCACGAGTTATAAAGCGGCCTAGGCCTAGGCCAGAGGTAGGCAACCTTGGCTCTTTTATGACTCGTGGACTTCAACTCCCAGAATTCCTGAGCCAGCCATGCTGAGGGGAAAGAGAGGTTTCCATGCTGAGCCATGCCGGCTCAGGAATTCTGGGAGTTGAAGTCCACGAGTCATAAAAGAGCCAAGGTTGCCTACCCCAGCCTTAAACAGACACCTCTTTGGCCCGTGCAAATCTGTCTTTGACGCTTACGTCCCGCTTCTCTCTTTCCGCAGAAACTTACCTCCATCAAAATCCAAAATGACAAGATGAGGACGGGCAACTTGCCGGCTAATATGAAGAAGAACAGGGTGCTGCAGATAATCCCATGTAAGGCATTACGTGGGGGGAAAAAAGAACTTGAAATTCACATTTTAGGGCAGGTTGTACGTCGAGGACAAAATACGTATCTATATTTCTGCCCTTTAGTTTTGCAAAGACGAGCATCGCTGCTGTGTTAGAACGGCCTATGAGAGTGCTGGCAGGGAGACGTCGCCATTTTGAGGGGTTGCTATGGAAACCCATCGTTTCTGAGCCACTTCCAGAGTCCATCCCTAAAGGCTTCTCTCACCAGACATTTCTAAAACAGTTCTCGTCTCCTTTTGTCCCTGCAGATGAGTTCAACCGGGTGATCATTCCAGTGAAAAGAGGCGAAGAAAACACAGACTACGTAAACGCTTCCTTTATTGACGTGAGTGTCGCTTCCCTGAATTTTTCTAATTTTTAAAATACCCAGCGCTCAAATATTGGAAAAAAAGAAGAAGAAAAAAACACCCAACAAAAAAGACATTTTAAAAAGTGCTATTGCTGTTGCTATTCCATTCCATTCCATTGCCATGGTGGCCCAGTGGTGAGAAAGCAGCGTTGCAGGCTCACTCTGCCCACAGCCAGCAGTTCAATCCAGATGGGGCTCAAGGTGGACTCATCCTTCCGTCCTTCCGAGGTCGATAAAATGAGGACCCAGATCTTTGTGGGGGAACAATATGCTCTGAAAACTGCTCAGAGAGGGCTGTAAAGCACTATGAAGCGGTATATAAGTCTTAAGTGCTATTGCTAAGTGCTGTACTGAAGTTAGAATGTCTAAATGCAACATCAGTAGACCTAAGTGGGGGGTTTTCAACCTTTTCACCCATTGTACCATTTTTAGGATATGGCAATATCCAAGTACCACCAGTCGCCTAGCAAGGTGTCAAAAACTTGACCCCCCCAAAAAAGGAAAAAAGTGATAAAGTACAGGTAGTCCTCGACTTACAACAGTTCGCTTAGTGACTGTTTGAAGTTACAATGGCACTGAAAAAAGTGCCCCCCAAGCCACAGCCGAGCAAGACACCTGCCTGCCCGCCCGCCCGGCCATGCTCTTCCTCCTGTCCGAGGTTTTCATTGTTGTGAGCATTTCTGTTGAGGATTGGCATGGGGGTGGGGTGGGGGGTGTTTGGTTTTTATTCCCCCCGTCTGCTGGGTGGTTGGAGCAGGTTTTGGTCACTTCACATGAACCTGGGACACTGTGACCGTCATAAATATGAATCAGTTGCCAAGCATCTGAATGTAAATCACAAGACCCTGAAGATGCTGCAACATTCCAGCTGATGGGTGCTTCTTCTGGGCTCAGCAGAAGCGCCAGGATCAGCGCCGAGCTCCAGGTGGAGCCTGGCGCTGATCCTGGCGCTTCCACTCAGCCCTGACAGCCCCGAAGAAGTGCCGATCAGCTGGAAAGTGGCACTGATCCTGGCGCTTCCGCTGAGCCCCGACAGCCCTGCAGCTCCAGCCGTCTCTCGCTCAGGCTTGTGCGGTGCTGCCACCGGTTCAGCTCATTCCCCTCCCCAGCTACCACTTTTCTAGGATGGTCGCGTACTACCTGCCAGGTGCCAATGTACCACAGGTGGTACCCGTACCACTGGTTGTAAAGCCCTGACCTAAGTAACTCAAGGGTTAAAGGTCCATTAAATCTCTGTGGCAAGATTATTATTGCAATGAACATTATGTCAAGATTAACAAATATTTTAATCCCTGGGGCAAAAAAAGGTCTTAAAGTTGTCAAGGTTGAGAATAGCAATAGCCCTTTGACTTATATACCGCTTCACAGTGCTTTTGTCATGGTTCCGACGGATGAGACTCTTCAAAAAACTTCGAGGCATTGTTTACCTTAAAGAATCTTTATTCGAGTAGCATAGCATCGGCATGTACATAGTCAAAGCCAAAATCTGAATGCCCCTCCCCTGAGTACATAGTATCAAAGCACAATTCCCTCCTCCAATTTACAGTCATAAATCACATTCTCCAATTAGTTTGAAATGCAGGCTTTCCCTCCAGTTCTCCAGCCCGCCAATTCTTATCATCTCTTATTTCAAAAACCTTGATTCTCACACTGGTTATAGTATTGCTATGTCTAACTAAACTCCCATGCACATTCCTCCTCCTCCCCCCCAATAACTCTAACTCTAATTCGAAGAGTAAAACATAAGAAGGAAAATGGCTGCATCTCCAAATGTCAAAGCAAGAACATCTGATGTTAGCAGCGTTGACAGCTTTTACAGCCCTCTCTAAGCGGTTTTACAGAGTCAGCCTCTTGCAGCCCCCAACAATCCGGGTCCTCGTTTTACCGACCTCGGAAGGACAGAAGGCGGAGTTTAACCTTGAGCCAGTCAGGATCGAACTCCTGGCAGTGGGCACTTAACTAGCCTGCAATACCGCATTCTCACCACTGGGGCACCACGTCTCCTACAGACGGTGCTACAGAGAAACACTATGCTATGCTGTGCTGCTTCTTTGTGACCCCCCCATCTTGACATTTCCAGGGTTACCGTCAAAAGGATTCCTACATTGCCAGCCAAGGACCCCTCCAGCACACCATTGAGGACTTCTGGCGGATGATCTGGGAGTGGAAATCCTGCTCCATCGTGATGTTGACCGAGCTGGAGGAGAGGGGTCAGGTGAGGCACCGTGAAGGACATCTAGAGGAGTCAACGGTGTTGAGGTTTTGTGGAAGAGGCACTTCCCGGATCAGGCAAAAGCCCTCTTAGAACCCATCATTTCCTTCCCGGCAATGGCCAGCCAGATGACCTCTGAGGTTCTCGCCGAGAGATGGAGATTGACTTTCTCTCTTTTTCCACCGTGTCTCTGCAGTTGGACACTGGGAGGTGTTCTGCTCCCAAATCTGGAGGCACCGTCGATTTTTCGGGGCCTCCAGCAATTTAGTTTAGTTCCCTTTTAAAGCCACCTTAGAAAGTGACCATCGATAAAGGAGGATATTTGTAGATCGGCGTTGAAGTGAGGGGGCCTTGGTGCTCTCTGAGCTTGGTGGTTTTCTTGTACTCATCTCCTCCTCCTCCTCCTCCTCCTCCTCCTCCTCCTCCTCCCTCTACTTCACAAACCCCACTCTTTTCTAGCATTGATGATGTTACCTACTTTGGTCATGAAATATCTACAAAAAACCATCAAATTCAGAGAGCACCAAGGACCCCCCAATCACCACCATCCTCCTCTTCCTCCTTCTCTTTCTCCTCCTCCTCCTCCTCCTCCTCCTCCTCCTCCTCCTCTCTTCAAACCCCCCTCCCTTCTAGCAGTGATGAGGTTGCCTAGTTTGGGTCATGAAATATCTGCAAGAAAACCACCAAGCTCAGAGAGCACCTAGGACCCCTCATAATGGCTATCATCACGTCTTCTGGGGATGAACTGCATGGCTTCCTTTCAGATTGTTCCTTTCACAAACGAGTTCCCACACAAACCAGCTGAGAAACATACCCGATTTCCATTTGTGAAAACCTAGGCCAGGGGTAGCCAACCTTGGCTCTTTTATGACTGGTGGACTTCAACTCCCAGAATTCCTGAGCCAGCCATGCTGAGGGAAAACGGAGAGGTTTCCAAGCTGAGCTATGCTGGCTCAGGAATTCTGGGAGTTGAAGTCCACGAGTCATAAAAGAGCCAAGGTTGCCTACCCCTGAGCTAGGAGAACCACTGTTAGGCTTTAGTGCACCCCTCACCGCCCATAGCATTGAAAGAGATGACATCAGAGGACCGGTTCCTAACCTCAGTTAGCTTTCTCACGGTCCTGTCTTTCCTGTTTCCTGACTTGCTAGGAGAAGTGTGCTCAGTACTGGCCTTCAGATGCCTCCATCTCTTACGGAGACATCACCATAGAACTGAAGAAGGAGGAAGAGTGTGAGAGCTACACGGTCCGGGATCTGATGGTGACCAATAACAGGGTACGTCTCGAGAAAGCCCATCTAGATCTGCAGGGACCCACCGTTCATAACAGGTTCCTGCTGTACACAGCCTTAGTACACTTGGAGTATTGCATCCAGTTCTGATCACCACAATATAAAAAAAGATGTTGAGACTCTGGAAAGAGTGCAGAGAAGAGCAACAAAGATGATCAGGGGACTGGAGGATAAAATATATAAAGAACAATTGCTAGAATTGGGTATGTCTAGTTTAATGAAGAGAAGGACGAGGGGGGACAGGATAGCAGTCTTCCAGTATCTCAGGGGCTGCCCCAAAGAAGAGGGAGTCAAGCTATTCTCCAAAGCGCCTGAAGGCAGGACAAGAAGCAGCAGATGGAAATTAATCAAGGAGAGAAGCAACCTAGAACTAAGGAGAAACTTCCTGACAGTGAGGACAATTAACCAGTGGAACAACCTGCCTCCAGAAGCAGTGAACGCACCAACACTGGAAGTTTTTAAGAAGAGACTGGACAGCCACTTGTCCGAAATGGTATAGGGTTTCCTGCCTGAGCAGGGGGGTTGGACTAGATGACCTCCAAGGTCCCTTCCAGCTCTGTTATTCTGTCAAAGTTCAGAAGAGGAGGATAATGGGTTACATGATAGCAGTCTTCCAATAATTGAGGGGCTGTCACAAAGAAGAGAGGGACAATCTGTTCTCCAAAGCACCTGAAGGCAGGACAAGAAATAACAGGTGGAAGATACCAAAGGGAGAAGCAATCTAGAATTAAGGAGAAATGTCCTAACAGTGAGAATAATTAACCAGTGGAACAACCTGCCACCAGAAGTTGTGGGTGCTCCATCACTGGAGGCTCTTGAGAAGAGATTGGACAGCCACTTGTCTGAAATGGTCTAGGGTCTCCTGCTTGAGCAGGGGGTTGGGCTAGAGCAGGGGGTCTTCAAACTTGGCCCTTTTATGACTTGTGGACTTCAACTCCCAGAATTCCTCAGCCAGGCATGCTGGCTGAGGAATTCTGGGAGTTGAAGTCCACTCCTCTAAAAGTCTATATCAGGGGTCTTCAAACTTAGCCCTTTGATGACTTGTGGACTTCAACTCCCAGAATTCCTCAGCCAGGCACGCAGGCTGAGGAATTCTGGGAGTTGAAGTCCACTCCTCTTAAAATCTATATCGGGGATCTTCAAACTTGGCCCTTTTATGACGTGTGGACCTCTACTCCCAGAATTCCTCAGCCTGGCTGAGGAATTCTGGGAGTTGAAGTCCACACGTCATAAAAGGGCCCAGGTTTGAAGACCCCTGGACTAGAGGACCTCCAAAGTCCCGCCCGACTCTGTTACTCTATGTTCTGTCAGGATCGCCCTTGCTTCAGCCTGCCTCCGCTTTTCCCCGCAGGAAAACAAAAGCCGGCAAATCCGACAGTTCCACTTCCACGGATGGCCAGAGGTCGGGATCCCCAGCGACGGGAAAGGCATGATCAATATCATCGCAGCCGTGCAGAAGCAACAGCAGCAGTCTGGCAATCACCCCATCACTGTGCATTGCAGGTAACGCAAGAGGGGAGGGGGGGTGTCTGAGGGCACCCCCTGTGTGATGATAGATAGATGATGATGATCCATGAGGGTTTTGAACAGCAGCCTAGGCCGATTCCATTGATCCAAGGAAATTTTCACCTCGTTGATTTGTATCCAGCCTTCACCGTTTTTACAAATCTCTCATGCCTAACGCTCATTTCTCCTTCTCTTTGCCACAGTAACAACCCTGTGAGGTGAGTTGGGCTGAAAGAGAGAGGGGCCCAGTCGGTTTCCCTGCCTAAGGCAGGCCATACTAGAACTCACCATCTCCTGGTGATTGGCCCAAAGTCACCCAGCCGGCTTTTTATGCCTAAGATAGAACTAGAACTCACTACCGCCTGGTGATTGGCCCAAAGTCACCCAGTTGGCTTTCATGCCTAAGGCAGGACTAGAACTCACTGTCTCCTAGTGATTGGCCCAAAGTGTACAGCTGGCTTTCATGCCTAAGATGGAACTAGAACTCACTATCTCCTGGTGATTAGCCCAAAGTCACCCAGTTAGCTTTCATGTGTAAGGCGGGACTAGAACTCACTGTCTCCTGGTGATTAGCCAAAAGTCACCCAGTTAGCTTTCATGCCTAAGGCAGGACTAGGACTCACCGTCTCCTGGTGATTGGCCCAAAGTCACCCAATTGGCTTTTATGCCTAAGATGGAACTAGAACTCACTGTCTCCTGGTGATTGGCCCAAAGTCACCCAGTTTAGCTTTCATGTCTAAGGCAGGACTAGAACTCACTGTCTCCTGGTGATTGGCCCAAAGTCACCCAGTTTAGCTTTCATGCCTAAGGCAGGACTAGAACTCACCGTCTCCTGGTGATTGGCCCAAAGCCACCTTTCTGGCTTTCATTCCTAGGATGGAACTAGAACTCACTGTCGTCTGGTGATTGGCCCTAACTCACCCAGCTGACTTTCATGCTTAAGGCAGAACTAGAACTCACTGCTTCCTGTTGGTTGACCCAAAGTCACCCAGCTGGCTTTCACGCCTAAGGCAGGACTAGAACTCACAGTTTCTCGGTTTCTAAGCCCGGCACCTTAACAACTACACCAAGCTACCTCTCCTCTTTGAAGAAACGTTGCTTCACATCTCCATGCCTCTGATGCCCTGGAGTTGGTGATAGCTTCAGAACAGGGAGTTGACCCAGCCCTTCCTCGTCTCAACGGAAGCGCATTTTCTCTACTACCCCTTGGAAGTCCAGAGTATCTTCCTTGTTCCTCCCACGGCCACTGAGTACAGTAGTGGCCAAAATTGTGGAAACCTTTTGGGAAAAGTGTATTTCTGAGGTTTGATGGCTAATAACACCACTTTCATTTGGAGTAGTACCATAAAGTTATATATCAACGGAAAGATAATTTAATCAAGAACGTCATGCAACAAAGTTTGTTCAATTATCTGTACTGTATTCTATGAAAAGTTATAGCCAAAGAACCAGAAAAAGGAAGCACAACTTGTTTAGGTGGATCTCAGGTAGCTTTCCTTCCTCCGATTGTAGCCAATGAGCGTGAGTGTTTAGAGAGCCAATCTGGTGTCATCTTGTTTTGGCCATGAGCCAATCAGATCACAATAGGATCCGGTTATCGATGTCAGGTATTGAAGCTGAGAGGAGGACATTTGTCGGTGTGTTATGTAATGGCTATCAAGTCGGTTGGGGTTTTTTGTGTTCTTTCATTTAGTGAGCTGGTAAAACGTAATAAAATTAAAGTAATGGTGGCAAAAAGTTGACTGGTTGCCCAGAAAGCGATGTAAAATAGTATTATTAAGTGAACAAGGCTACAGTTATAAAGAAATGAGAAGAAAAACGGGTGGAAACTTAACCAAAGGTGGCATTTCTACTGTACACTCTTCCCAAAAGGTTTCCACCATTTTGGCCACTACTGTAGACCTTCCTAGCTCTTCTCCTCCGCTGAGTTGGATCTCTGGAGAAGGAAGGGCTCCATCCATCTCCTCCTTCTTCACAGTGCTGGAGCTGGGCGGACGGGGACCTTTTGCGCGTTGGGGACCGTCCTGGAACGGGTCAAGGCGGAAGGGATCTTGGATGTCTTTCAGACCGTGAAGAGTTTGAGGTTACAGAGGCCGCACATGGTGCAAACACTGGTAAGCATCAGCCACAATGGGGAAATGGCGGCTTAGTCCCCAACTTACAATGGTTTGTTTAGTGACCGAAGTTATAACAGCACCATGTGGATTTTTCAAACTTAATGACCATCGCAGCATCCTCACGGTCCCATGATCCAAATTCAAAACGCTCGGCCACTGGCTCGTATTTATGACGGTCGCAGTGTCCCCCCCGGGGTCACGTGGTCCCCTTTTGCGGCCTGCCGACAAGCAGCGGGGGAAGCCAGATTCGCTTAACGACCGTGTTACTAACTTAACAACTGCGGGGATTCACTTAACAGCTGTGGCAAGCAAGGTCGTAAAATGGGGCAAATCTCGCTTTGTAACTGTCTCACTTAGCAAAGGAAATTTTGGGCTCAGTTGTCATAAGTTCAGGACTACCTGTAATGGATGAGAAATTGTGATCTGCATTAGGCTAACTCAGGGGTCTTCAAACTTGGCCCTTTGATGACTTGTGGACTTCAACTCCCAGAATTCCTCAGCCAGGCACACGTGCCTGGCTGAGGAATTCTGGGAGTTGAAGTCCACGAGTCATAAAAGGGCCAAGTTTGAAGACCCTTGGGCTAACTGGTCTTACTTCATAAAGTTCTTACTTTGAGGTGCAGGAAGTCCTGGACTTAACAACCATCCCCGAGCCATGTGGCTGTTAAGTGAATCAGCATGTGGCCACATCCGATTTTACAACCTTTTTGCCCCAATTTGTTAAGCAAATCACCGGATCCTTAAATGGATCCACTTCTCCCCCGTTGACTTCGCTCATCAGAAGATTGCGAGACAAACCTGCAATCGTTGCAGTTATAATACATAACAGTTGCCAAACCCTCAAATCACGACCCTTTGACTGGGGTTTGCCACGACCGTCATAAGTGCGAAGACCGTTCTTTGAACGGTCGCAAAAGGAACCGTCATAAGTCAAGGACAGCCTGCAAATTTTCCCGTAAAGAATTGCTTAGTTTGGATCTCTGGAACTAGAAAAATGCTTTAAGGCAGGGGTCCCCAACCCCCGGTGTGTGGACCGGTACCGAGCTGCAGCACAACGGCATCCGGTCCACACAAATGAGTAAAGAGCCCCATCCGCGGGATGTAGGCAGCACACAAAACCACGCCCCCTCCGGTCCGTGGAAAAACCTGTCCCCACGGAACCGGTCCCTGGTGCCCAAAAGGTTGGGGGCCTCTGCTTTAAGGCAGTGGTCCCCAACCCCTGATTTGTGGACCGGTGCCGGGCTGCAGCACGCCAGCAACCAGTCCACACAAACAAGCAAAGCCCCATCCGCGGGATGCAGGCAGCACACAAAACCACACCCCCTCCGGGTCCGTGGAAAAACCTGTCCCTACAGAATCGGTCCCTGGTGCCCCAAAAGTTGGGGACCTCTACTTTAAGACACCCACTTGATAACTCTCTATGCATGAATTTCCACAAGTGCTTAGGAATTCTGGGCAGTTCCCAGGTTTGTACCAAAGTTCTTTGGGGGAAACCATGGTTTGTTCTGTCACTCACCCGCCTTTCTCCTCCTGCCTAATCCCCTAGGAACAGTACGAATTCTGCTACAAGGTGGTCCAGGAATATATCGACGCGTTTTCAGATTACGCCAACTTCAAGTGAAGCTGAACCCGCCTGGAAGAAAAAAAAAGAGTTGCCTTCTTTAATACTTTGTAATATTCTGTTTGTTAATATCCCTATTGCCACCCCCCCACCCCCACCCCCCAAAATGTGTATATAATCTTAACTGTTCTTAGAAGGGTTGGTACCATAAGATTGCTATTAGCTTGAGATTTTATATGTAGCAAAAGTGTTAGGAAAAAAAAAAAAAGAAAGATTGTAGGCACTTTTCTTTTCCAATGTTTTATTGGGGAATTAAATAGTGTGATATTTGGATTAATATTGTCGGAGAGAGAGAAAAAAAACACACACCCTCTCTTCTGGAGAGTTTATGCAGGCTGTTCTTGGGGTTGTTGTTTTTTTTTTTTTGGTTTTTTTTTGTAAATCTTTTTTTTTTTCTCTTCCCGTTTAGGGAGTAAAGCTTTTTAAAAACCAAATGAGATTAGCAGCGGTTTCTTTGAAAAGGGACAAAAAAGTGGCACACCAATAACGTTCTTAAAGCTTTTTTCTTTCTTTCTGTTTTTCCCCCTCCGTTCCCCTGGGAAACCTCTTGGAGTTTATTATTTTACAAGGTTGGTTTTTTTTTTTTTTAAAGAATATTTAGCAGAGCTTTTGGTAGACGAGAAAGAATGTCCTCCCGTTTGCAGCCCCTTTTCCAAACCTCTTCACCACAACTAGTTAAAAGTGTGGAAACTTCCAAGCTCTTTGGAATTCAGGCTGGATGCTTCTGACTGATGTTATAAGAATAATAGGGTTTGAAAGGGACCCTTGGAGGTCTTCTAGTCCAACCCCCTACTCAGGCAGGAAACCCTACACCATTTCAGACAGGTGGCTGTCCAATCTCTTCGTAAAAGCCTCCAGTGCTGGAGTATTCACAACTTCTAGTGGCAAGCTGTTCCACTGGTTAATTGTCCTCACTGTTAGGAAGTTTCTCCTTCTTTCTAGATTGGATTTCTCTTTTTTTTTTAATGAAACAACTATATTTGGAGAGTTGAGGATCCCAGCTGGATGGAGAAAGTGCTCCATTTTGGGGGGGGATCCATCTACAAAGGTCCCTCTGAATATTTAAGGTCTGGCACATCTGGATATATCATCTTGGTCCTTTCTCTTGACTGGCAAGTTTTCCAGCTTGATCCTCTGGATGTTGAAATGCTTCAATCTAAACCGTGTTTTTCTTTCCAATTTGTGCGCTTTGTACACTGGCCTCGCTGCCTCTCACGGAATCACAACTGGGGGTTTGTGTTGCTCGCTTCACTTCATTTTTCAACTTGGAAGTGCAATCCTGCCATTTCCACCCTTTCTGCAATTTTAGGCCAATGGATCCTGGTTGACTTCCATCTTCTCATCCTTCCCTGCTTCGGCATCGTGAGCGACAAAGCAGAGGAGAAACGCCCCCAAATTTCACCACATCCTAAAACTTCACCGAGTTTTGATTATTTCTTTTTTTCCCCTCTTATAATTTGGGCTTCACGGCTCCTTGGTTTCCAGAGACGTAGCTAAAATTCTTCCTAGAGTTTCTGAGCAAGAACCCTTAAAACCTTTTGTAAACTTTGCACATCTCAACCGCCATAAACTGGTCTTTCTCCACGTGGATGGTTCCAAATATCCTGGGAGTTCCCGTTCCCCAAATTTCTGGAATCAGTTGGGAAAAATGGCCCTTTCTTCTCTTAGACCAGGGGTGGTCAACCTTGGCTCTTTTATGACTCGTGGACTTCAGCTCCCAGAATTCCTGAGCCAGCACAGCTGGCTCAGGAATTCTGGGAGTTGAAGTCCACGAGTCATAAAAGAGCCAAGGTTGACTACCCCTGTCTTAGACAGTCGTGGCCAGCAGGGCCCCCCCCCTTACACAAGTGATTCATGCTGTAAAATTGGATTTTTTTTTCCATTAAAAAGTAAACAGAGTCCTGCTTGATTGGAAAAACGGAGAGGAGATGGAAGGAGAACACGGGAGGGGTTTGGTTTTTTTTGGGAAACCATTTTTTTTCCCAACCCTTATCCTTTTCCTGTCTCTTAATACTCCCAGTTTGATACTTTGGGAGAAGAGCTTTCAGGGCTTACAAGGGTACGCTCGTATTTTTTTAAAAAGTTCCCTGGAAATGACACAACAAAAAAAGGGGGGGGGGGAAGTCAATTAAAAAGGGCATCCTAGGAATATTCATAAAACAGCTAGTCAGACGTCTGACGGACATCGGTCAAAAGAGGCGAGGTAACGTCCTCAAAATAGAATCTCGCCAAAAATCCATCATCGGACCACCCCGAAATGTGATCAGATGGTTTGAACCCCCCCCCCCTTCATCAGGAATATATACCTTTTTTTTGAACACTGGCAGAGCGCATAGACCGACTACCACTTTTGAGGTCAACAATGGAATTTCCTCCAGTAGAGATTTTTTTTTCTCTTTTTTATGGGGATGGACAAGTGCTAAGACAGTCCTGTTCCTTGGAGGTTCCATATCTGGATAGAGATATCTCTGGAGCTTCTCGGTCATCCCGGTCCTGGTTGTCCCAAAGATGCTTTTTTTAGGAGGCAACAATTTCCTTGGTTTTTTTTGAAGACGTTTCGCTTCTCCTCCGAGAAGCTTCTTCCACTCTGACTGGATGGTGGGAAAATGGAAGGATTGATACTCCTTGCAGACCGCTGGTCGTTTGCCTCCTTTTAGAGAGTCGTTGAGGCCACTTGGAGGTTTATCTGAGTCCTCACGGTCAACTGAGTGGTGCAAGTGGGTGTGGAGCCTTCTTGAAACTGCTGAAAGGAAGTAGTTCAGCAGTTCCAAGAAGGCTCCCCACCCATTTGCACCACTCAGGGGACCCTGAGGACACAAGTAAACCTCCAAGTGGCCTCAACGACTCTCTAAAAGAAGGCAAATGACCAGCGGTCTTCATGGAGTATCAATCCTTCCATTTCCCCCACCATCCAGTCAGAGCTGAAGAAGCTTCTGGGATGAGAAGTGAAAAGTCTTCAAAGGGAAAACAAGAAAGTCCAGTTGCCTCCTGAAAAACCATCCTTAGGATACTCTGGGTAGAGAGAAATGGAGATGGTTTTGTCCTTCTCGCCGGCCTACCTTAGGATCGCTTCTCTACACGGCTAGCAAGGATCTTCTGGTGCTGAAGGAACATGCAGCCCAGCCTCGTGTCTTCTCATGACCTATGTAGAGAGGATTAGTTAGGTCTTCCATCTATAATAATAATAATAATAATAATAATAAAGTTGGAAGGGACCTTGGAGGACATCTAGTTCAACCCACTGCCCAGGCAGGAAACCCTATACCATTTCAGACAAATGGCTGTCCAGTCTCTTCTTAAAAACTTCCAGTGTTGGAGCACCCACAACTTCTGGAGGCAGGTTGTTCCACTGGTTAATTGTTCTCACTGTCAGGAAGTTT
Source organism: Protobothrops mucrosquamatus (assembly GCF_001527695.2). Taxonomy (NCBI): domain Eukaryota; kingdom Metazoa; phylum Chordata; class Lepidosauria; order Squamata; family Viperidae; genus Protobothrops; species Protobothrops mucrosquamatus. The sequence continues at coordinate 61,274 of NW_015388819.1, forward strand.
CTCCTTAGTTCTAGGTTGCTTCTCTCCTTGGTTAGTTTCCATCCGTTGCTTCTCGTCCTGCCTTCAGGCGCTTTGGAGAAGAGCTTGACTCCCTCTTCTTTGTGGCAGCCCCTGAGATATTGGAACACTACTGAGAGATGAAACCAGAGACCAAAACACCAAGATCCTACCACTGCACAATAACAAAAGTAGGAAGCAGAGATCTCAGCTTTACATGAAAACCAAAATATCTCCATTCGTGGAGCTTAATAAATGTGATTTGTTGCTTCTCCACGTGAGTGGTGGTGCAGGACTTAACATTCCCTAATACATACCGGAGGTGATTCTTCCCATCACTCCAACCTGGAGTTTAAAATTCCCCTTTTTTCCCTCCCTTTTTCGCTTTCTCCCTCTCTTGTTAGAAGCGTACTATCAGTTGCAACTCCTTCTAGGATATGTCCAAGGGCCGTTACTTATGAGGAAGTAAATTCCCAGAGGCTATACCAGACAGGCAACCAGGAAATTCCTGCCCAAAGAACCCATTTCTCCCATTTTGTTCATCCTTTCTTCGTTTTTTTTTCTCTTCGTGCGTTCCGTTCATTCTCCCTTCATCCACCGGAATTCCGTTCAGAATGGAGCCATCTCTGCTTTATGCGTTCCTTCCTCTCCTTTCTCATCGTTCTCTTTTCAAGAGCAGCACATACATTACGGGGGGGGGGGAGATTGCGGTCATACCAGTTTACCCATAATTCCTTTTTTTTCTCTCTTTCATACCCCCTTAAAAAAAATGCATTCAAAGGCTCCTCCCCACCCATCCCATTTTCCGCCTCAAACACAGATTTTTCTCTCTGCTTGGCGTGTTCTCAACGGATTTTTTATATTGTCTTAATTTTGCTGTCACCTGACACTAGCTGCGTCGTAGTAGTTCTTCAGACGGGAAGCAGATAGTAAAAATTGGCAAGTCTGCTGCAATGATCCAGATTGACCAGCAGGGGCAGCAAAGAGTAAATTGGTTTGAATCTCTACGGCCCTCTAGTGGCCGTTTATATTTCAAGCAGTCCAGTATTTCTCAACCCTGGCAATTTGTGACGGGTGGACTTCAATTCCCAGAACTCCCAGGGACTGATCTTAACCGGATCACAAAAGTAGTTAAGTATAAAAGAGATTCTCATGGTCCATCCAACTCCAAGAAAGATATTACGCAACATGGATGGAGGGATCTTGGTATAGGGCAGGGGTAGGCAACCTTGGCTCTTTTATGACTCGTGGACTTCAACTCCCAGAATTCCTGAGCCAGCCATGCTGAGGGGAAAGAGAGGTTTCCAAGCTGAGCCATGCTGGCTCAGGAATTCTGGGAGTTGAAGTCCATAGGTCATAAAGGGGCCACAATTCCCCATGCTGGCTCAGGAATTCTGGGAGTTGAAGTCCACAAGTCATGAAGGAGCCAAAGTTTCCCCCATGCTGGCTCAAGAATTCTGGGAGTTGAAGTCCACGAGTCATAAAAGAGCCAAGGTTGCCTACCCCTGGTGTAGGGAATCCCCCTTGTGGGCTGGTACATCTCAAGTGGCACAGTCTGGGGGATTCTGGGAGTTGAGGTCCACACATGCTGGATGGAGAATTCTGGGAGTCGAAGACAGAATAACAAGAGTTGGGAGGAACCTTGAGGGTCTTCTAGTCCCAACACCTGCTCAAGCAGGAAACCCACAGGTACTGGCTGAAGAATTCTGGGAGTTGAAGTCCACCCACCTGGAAGTTGTCAGGATTGAGATGTTTGCTTCTTCTTTTTCCTTCTTCCACCCGCCCGGTTTTTTCAAGGCAGGAAAGGGGAAAAAATCGCCCAAAAGAAGGGTGCCGAGAGACATCTAAGACCCCCTCAAAACTGAGTCCCCTCTTTGGGTTCAGCGCCCCGCCCCCCCGTGTGATTCTTCCAGCCCCGCATTTGCGATGTGGGCTGGGTGCCTTTCAAGCACAGAGAGAAGAATCAGTCCTTGGGTGCTAACCATGGGTGATGAGGACACCTATCCTCCATCCTGGGTTTCGTGCCTTCCAGATGTGGCCCAGATGTGAGAGATTTGCTAAGCCTTGGGAAGACCCTTAACTGAATCGGAGACGTTGAAGAAAACCCTGCCGGAGATGATCATATTTGGGAAACCCTAGACCAGGGGTAGTCAACCTTGGCTCTTTTATGACTCGTGGACTTCAACTCCCAGAATTCCTGAGCCAGCTCAGGAATTCTGGGAATTGAAGTTCACGAGTCATAAAAGAGCCAAGGTTAACTACCCCTGTGGCCTAGACCCTCTCGCTCTTTAACTAGCCAAAGCATCTGCAGTGGAACATCTGGACGTTCGTGCCAGTTTAGGGAACCAGGGCTGATCTTAACAGAACACAGAACCGGCTCAGTAAAAAAAAAAAAAGATTCTCATGATCCGTCGTAGTTCACGAGGCGTGGGACGTGGTACAGGAAGTCCCCCCTCCCCTTCCGTGTTGGTACATCTCAAAACAGCAGAGGCTTACTCCGCTCTGGCTGAAAGCCGGAGCAAATGAGGAGTCCTGGGTGCTCTCTGAGCTGGGTGGTTTTTCTTGCAGACGTTTCATGACCCAACTAGGTAACATCCTCAGGGCTAGCAGGGTTTGCTGTCTGTTTATATGGAGAAGCGGCTTGATGGGAGTGTTGATGAAGCTGTTGTTGACTGTTGATTGTTAGGTTGAGTTGGTAGTTCCCTCTACCAAGTTCCATTAAGGAGCTACCAAGAGAGCAAATCCCACTCCTTTCTAGCATTGATGATGTTACCTAGTTGGGTCACGAAACGTCTGCAAGAAAACAACCTAGCTCAGAGAGCATCAAGGACCCCACATTCCTCCTCTTCCTCCTCCTCCTCTCTGCAAACCCCACTCCCTTCTAGCACTGATGATGTTACCTAGTTGGGTCATGAAACGTCTGCAAGAAAGCCACCCAGCTCAGAGAGCATCAAGGACCCTGCAGTCGTCGTCCTCCTCCTCCTCCCTGCAAACCCCACTCCCTTCTAGCACTGATTATGTTACCTAGTTGGGTCATAAAACGTCTGCAAGAAAACCACCAAGCTCAGAGAGCATCAAGAACCCTACAGTCCTCCTTCTCCTCCTACCTGCAAACCCCACTCCCTTCTAGCACTGATGATGTTACCTAGTTGGGTCACGAAACGTCTGCAAGAAAGCCACCCAGCTCAGAGAGCACCAAGGACTCCTCATTTCAACCCTGAGCTAGAAATATTCTCCTTTGCTGGAGCAACATATTAGTGGCATCCTGGCTACCCTATATGCACGCATCTCTCCATCATAAAGCTACACATATAAACAAGATTGTGGTGTCGGTAGGCTCATAGATAGCAACGTTCGTCTGGCTTTTGTTCTCTCGTTGGGCTTGCAGTTAGAGGGGGCATCATAGCTGCCTTAACCAGAGGGGGGGTCAAGCTTTGTGCCAAAACAGTCTCTTGTCCCCCACCCCTACCCCTCACCCCAGGAAAATGCCAAGGCAGCCCACGCAAGCGATGTCCCCTCTCCCGTTTCTCTTCTGTAATTGTAATTCTTCTCTGCCTCATTCCGAATGTCTTAATATCTTGTATTTATTTTTGTTGACCAAGTAAATGCTTTTCTTTTTATTTTTTAACTGGGCTGGTTCTTTTCTTCTACCACCCTGCAAACAACGGCATGCAAGTAATCGTCAACCCACACTTTCCATCACCAAGCTGGGACATTTGTGCATCTCGGCCCCATTTGACACACTTGGTGCTTGCTTGTCAAGCGAATCAGCGGAGGTGTTCATTGGCAACACAATTGTGTAGTGAAGCTGGCTCCCCCACGGACGTGGCTTGTCAGAAGGCCGCAAAACGAGAATCACAGGATCCCGGGACCGTCCTAAATACGAACCAGTTGCCAAGCGTTCGAATTTTGATCCCGGGACTGTGGGGGATGCTTTCGACGTTTGTAAGTGTGGAACAACGGTCCTAAGCCACTTTTTGTCGGTGCCGTTGTAACTTTGAACGGTCACTAAACGAGTAAGTTGAGAACGACCTGTTTTAGATGGAGGATTCAAAACACACCTGTGTGGGGAGGGAAGAAAGCCTGGATTACACTTGGATGTTCTTAAGGACATTTTTTCATTTCCATCTTCCAATCAAGGCATTCATTTAATACAGTGGTCTTCAAACTTGGCCACTTTAAGACTTGTGGACTTCGACTCCTAGAATTCCTCAGCCAGCCCTCAGGGCTGGCTGAGGAATTCTGGGATTTGAAGTCCACAAGTCTTAAAGTGGCCAAGTTTGAAGACCACTGATTTAATAAGTGGATAATGGATGAATTTGAATTTGGAAGCCCAACAGATGTTTCATTATCAAGCTGTGGTTTCCACCTGGGGCTGGTTTGGTTACCACTGGTCACTTGGGAAGGAACAATTGCCCTGCTGCCTGGACACAGAGCTGACAAAATTGTCCATCTTACTTGGCAGATCTTCACATCTTTGAAGACTTACAATCAAGGTCCTAGGTACAGTTTAGATGGATATTTGGAGGCCAAATTTCGTCTAGTGGTAAAGGCACCAGGCTAGAAGCCAGGAGATGGTGAGTTCTAGTGCTGTCTTAGGCATGAAAGCCAAGTGGGTGACTTTGGGCCAGTCGCCAGGAGACGGTGAGTTCTCGTCCCACCTTACATCTGGAAGCCAGCTGGGTGACTTTGGGCCAGTTGCCCGGAGATAGTGAGTTCTAGTCCCACCTTACACATGAAAGGCAGCTGGGTGAATGGGCCAATCACCAGGAGATGGGGAGTTCTAGTCCTGCCTTGGGCATGAAAGCCAAGTGGGTGACTTTGGGCCAATCACCAGGAGATGGCGAGTTCTAGTCCCACCTTACACATGAAAGACAGCTGGGTGACTTTGGGCCAATCACCCGGAGATGGGGAGTTCTAGTCCCACCTTAGCCGTGAAAGCCAGCTGGGTGACTTTGGGCCAGTCGCCAGGAGATGGTGAGTTCTAGTCCCACCTTAGCCATGAAAGCCAGCTGGGTGAATGGGCCAATCACCAGGAGATGGGGAGTTCTAGTCCTGCCTTGGGCATGAAAGCCAAGTGGGTGACTTTGGGCCAATCACCGGGAGATGGCGAGTTCTAGTCCCACCTTACACATGAAAGACAGCTGGGTGATTTTGGGCCAATCACCCGGAGATGGGGAGTTCTAGTCCCACCTTAGCCGTGAAAGCCAGCTGGGTGACTTTGGGCCAATCACCGGGAGATGGTGAGTTCTAGTCCCACCTTACATGTGAAAGCCGGCTGGGTGACTTTGGGCCAGTCGCCAGGAGATGGCGAGTTCTAGTCCCACCTTAGGCATGAAAGCCGGCTGGGTGACTTTGGGCCAGTTGCCAGGAGATGGCGAGTGGTAGTCCCACCTTAGGCATGAAAGCTGGCTGGGTAACTTTGGGCCAGTCACCAGGAGATGATGAGTTCTAGTCCCATTTTAGCCATGAAAATCGGCTGGGTGACTTTGGGCCAGTCACCAGGAGACAGTGAGTTCTAGTCCCACCTTAGGCATGAAAGCTGGCTGGGTGACTTTGGGCCAGTTGCCAGGAGACTGAGTTCTAGTCCCACCTTAGCCATGAAAGCCAGCTGGGTGACTTTGGGCCAATCACCAGGAGATGGCGAGTGGTAGTCCCACCTCAGGCATGAAAGCTGGCTGGGTGACTTTGGGCCAGTCACCAGGAGATGGCGAGTTCTAGTCCCACTTTACACATGAAAGCCGGCTGGATGGATGGGCCACCTCATCCGATTCTCCTGAAGACCCCGGATGGATCGATGGATGTGCCACCCCATCCCGTTCCCACCAGAGGTCATCCATCAGCACCATCAAGGCCATCCGAGCTTCAGTGTTGTATTTTTGTGTGACAAAAGCTTCCGCAACCAATTTCGCTAAACAAAACATGTTCCCTGAATTGGGTCTGGCCGCCACGGTTACCTTTGCAAGCTGAAACAGCCTCTTGTCCATCCAGCCCGTTGTTTGTTTAGCATCTCAATCAAATCGTGGGCTGATGAGACCATGGCCAGTGAGACAGGAGACGTGACGTGCGTCTTGGCATCTGACCTCTGACGGACCAGTTGTTTGGGTAGCTGTGTTTTGTTTTTTTTAAAATACACAATTTCAGAAGAGACACGCCGGGATAAAATTAGCCCGAGGCCTTGCTTAAAATTAGATTTGCAAGTTTTCCATTGAGGACGGAGAGAAGAATGACGAGTAAATAACACTTCCTGTTTTGAGACTTCCCCCCCCCTCTCTTTTGATCATAATTAAAACGTCAGGAAGTTCTAGTTTGTTGCTGTTACCCTAAACCAGGGGTAGGCAACCTTGGCTCTTTTATGACTTGTGGACTTCAACTCCCAGAATTCCTGAGCCAGCCACGCTGAGGGGAAAGAGAGAGGTTTCCAAGCTGAGCCATGCTGGCTCAGGAATTCTGGGAGTTGAAGTCCACGAGTCATAAAGCGGCCTAGGCCTAGGCCAGAGGTAGGCAACCTTGGCTCTTTTATGACTCGTGGACTTCAACTCCCAGAATTCCTGAGCCAACCATGCTGAGGGGAAAGGGAGAGGTTTGCAAGCTGAGCCATGCTGGCTCAGGAATTCTGGGAGTTGAAGTCCACCAGTCATAAAAGAGCCAAGGTTGCCTACCCCTGGCCTAGGCCTAGGCCACTTTATGACTCGTGGACTTCAACTCCCAGAATTCCTGAGCCAGCATGGGGGAACTATGGCCCCTTCATGAATCGTGGATTTCAACTCCCAGAATTCCTGAGCCAGCATGAGGGAATTATGGCCCCTTCATGACTTGTGGACTTCAACTCCCAGTAGTGGCTCAGGAATTCTGGGAGCTGAAGTCCACGAGTCATAAAAGAGCCAAGGTTGCCTACCCCTGCCCTAAACAACTGCTGTTACTTGCGTTCAGAAATACCTCGGTCTCTTTTTTTTGTTTGGTTTTTTCCATTCTCTTCTTCTGGGGTCCCTTTCTACCTAGAAAATACAGGTAGTCCTCAACTTATGGCAACTGAGCCTGGAATTTCTGTTGCTAAGCGAGACAGTTTTGCCCCATTTTACCACCTTTCTTCTCACCGTTAAGTGAATCACTGCAGTTGTTAAGTTAGCAACACGGTTGTGAAGTGAATTGGGCTCCCCCGTTGACTTTGCTTGTCAGAAGGTCACCAAAAGTGATCACATGACCCTAGGACACTGCAAACCGTCATAAATATGAATCAGTTACCAGTGTCCAAAGTTGGATCGCTTGACCCCGGGAATGCCACAACGGTCGTAAGCATGAAAAACAGTCACGATTCACTTTTTTCAGTGCCGTTGTAACTCTGAACGGTCACTAAACAAACTCTTATAAGTCCAGGACGACTTGTATTGTAGAATTCCCTAACAAGAGCAGTGCTGGCGCAGTGGCGAGAATGCAGTATTGCAGGCTGACTCTGCCCACTGCCAGCAGTTCGATCCTGACCAGGATAAATTTCATGCAAGTGTGGGAAAACATGTACGTAGATGGGATGTACTGGAGGAGGGAATAAGGGAGTGTACAGGAATGACTGATGTCTTCCTTATGATGGAATGGCTCTGTTGTCTGATTTTCATGGGCTAACAAAGTTTATAACGCAATGCTACTAACTTTCTAAGGTGTGGCACTTCTGGACGTAACTCTCCCAGCGTTCCCGATTGTTTGCTGTTTTATTTGATCAATTAAAGCACTATTTCCTCAAGAAGCCTCTGCTTGAGGTGCCTGATTAGACTTTTAATGGTATCTCAAATTTAAGTAAGGGCCAGGGACCTTACAAGGGCAAAATGCTGACTCTGTAAACCACTTAGAGAGGGCTGTAAAAGCACTGTGAAGCGGTATATAAGTCTACTCTAAGCGCTATTGCTATTGTCCCATCCAAATTTTCCCCACGGCCAATCTTGCTTAGCTTGCAAGCTCAGTCTAGGCCAGTGGCCAGCTGAGAGAAACAGAGGCTAAATATTTTATAAGGATGTTTTCATTAAGTCGTTCCAAGATCGAGAGGGTCAAAAAAAGCAGACTGGCGAAAGAGTCTTAGCATTGCACAGCGTCAGCAAAGCATCCCGGAGGCTCAAAGACTTCCACTGAGCTAAGAGGCAGCAAAGATCAAATTGGGTGACCAATGACTTGGCCAGTGCATGGGAAGGACTATAAGTATCCAGAGCGTAGTGCTTGAGCACCCATCACATCTCAGCACAAAGGAGGAGGACCTAAAAAGCCATCGGAGGTGAGCAGATTTTTTTTTTGCTAAGCTTCTCTTCAGATTCGCATCTTCTTAGCAACTTGGATTAAGGGAGGGATACGAAGTTATATGTGTGTGTGTGTATGTGAGTATATGCATCATCATCATTATTATTATTATTATTATTATTATTATTATTATTATTATTATTATTATTATCACCATCATCATCATTTTGTCATGTTTATGCAGTGTATATTGGAGGTGGTTACCCTTTGAGAGCTGTAGGCAATGAAATGTCACTTTTAATGTATGCTGATTAATGTAAAGTGTCAATAAAGTCATTGTTCTGTTCTATTCTATTCTATATTCTATTCTGCATTCTATTCTATTCTCTGTATTCTATTCTATTCTATTCTGCATTCTATTCTATTCTATTATTCTATTCTATTCTGCATTCTATTCTATTCTCTATATTCTATTTATTCTATTCTGCATTCTATTCTATTCTATTATTCTATTCTATTCTATTCTGCATTCTATTCTATTCTCTATATTCTATTTATTCTATTCTGCATTCTATTCTATTCTATTCTATTATTCTATTCTATCTGCATTCTATTCTATTCTCTATATTCTAATCTATTTTATTCTATTCTGCAGTCTATTCTATTCTATTATTCTATTCTATTCTGTTCTATTCTCTATATTCTATTCTATTCTGCATTCTATTCTATTCTCTATATTCTATTCTATTTTATTCTATTCTGCATTCTATTCTATTCTATTATTCTATTATATTCTCTATATTCTATTCTATTCTGCATTCTATTCTATTTATATTCTATTCTCTATATTCTATTCTATTCTATTCTATTCTGCATTCTATTCTATTCTGCATTCTATTCTATTCTATTGTATTCTATTTAATTAGATTTTCAAATGGGCACATATATTTATTGCAATTGCAGACAATGTAAGATTGCAAAGATGCAAAGTTCCCTGAGTTGAATTAAAATGCTTTTTTTATACCCCAACCAGGAGGAGGAGGAGGAGGAGGAAAACTGATTCCTTGGTACTCTCTGAGCTTGGTGATTTTCTTACAGATATTTCAGTGCCCAAACTAGGGAACATTATAAATGCTAGTGCAAGAAAACAACCAAGCTCAGAAAGCAGCAGGACCCCACCCCCCCACAGTACACATTGCTGCCTCCAGATCTTCCTCCTGAACATTAAAGGGAGAGGAAATAGATAGATAATGCAGAAAACCCTCCTTCTAGCACTGATGAGGTTCCTTAGTTGGGTCATGAAACGTCTGCAAGGAAACCACCAAGCTCAGAGAGCACCAAGGACCCCACAGTCCTTTTCCTCCTCCTCCTCCTCTTCCTCCTCCTCCTCCTCCTCCTCCCACACTCCCTTCTAGCACTGATGAGGTTCCCTAGTTGGGTAATGAAACGTCTGCAAGGAAACCACCAAGCTCAGAGAGCACTAAGGACCCCACAGTTGTCCTCCTTCTCCTTCCCTCCTCCTCCTCCCACACTCCCTTCTAGCACTGATGAGGTTCCCTAGTTGGGTAATGAAACGTCTGCAAGGAAACCACCAAGCTCAGAGAGCACCAAGGGCCCCACAGTCATTTTCCTCCTCCTCCTCCTCCTCCTCCTCCTCCTCCTCCCACACTCCCTTCTTGCACTGATGACGTTCCCTAGTTGGGTAATGAAATGTCTGCAAGGAAACCACCAAGCTCAGAAAGCACCAAGGACAATACCTATTGAGGTGGATCCCGTATAAATATTCCTCTGCATGTTATTTTCTTTTTCTTTTAGCTATTTATTTATAGATTTTAATACTTCTATTCTATTCTATTCTATTCTATTCTATTCTATTCTATTCTATTCTATTCTATTCTATTCTATTCATTATTTCTATTTCTATTCTATTCTCTCCATAATTGTGTTTCTCTTAATATTACTGAGTGGAGACTCGAATGCTGACAGTAACCATTTTTTGGCAAGAAAAATGACAAATTTCCATTCTTCCCCTTCCTTCCAGATTCCGCAGAGATCGCGGGGCTGAAGACCACATCATGGTGTGCCAAAGATCCTTCTTGATATTCTGCATCCTTTTTTCTATCAGCATCCAACTGACGAGAGCCCAGCACTGGTCCCACGGCTGGTATCCTGGAGGAAAGCGAGAAATTGCATGGCCCAGAAACTTTGAGGTACATCAACACTAGCCCAGATCATCCGTCCACCTCTCATTCCAGATGTGTTAAAACTGAATGATCTTATCCCCAAGTAGCCAGCTAGTCAAAGAGGACGGAAGCTGTGGACCAATACTTTGAGTGGCTGCCAACTCAGGGAAGACAGACCTAAATCTACTGTCTTGTTTTTCTCTTCTCTCATTCCCAGGACTCTGAAGAGAGCAGACTTTGTGATGAAGGAGGTTGCCCATACCGTAAAGTCCCAAGTGATAAAGTGGTGACGCATTTACTGGTAAGCAATTGGATTTTGTCTGTGGAGATCCTCACTCCTCCAGGTCGTGGTTGTCCCAACGGTGCTTTCTAACAAAATGAAATTCAATGGTGAAAAAAGTAAGGTTCTACATTTAGGCAAGAAAAACCAAATGCACAGATATAGTATAGGGGGTACCTTGCTCAATAGTAGTAACTGTGAGAGGGATCTTGGAGTCCTAGCGGACAATCACTTAAATAGGAGCCAGCCGTGTGCTGCAGCTGCCAAAAAGGCCAACACAGTGCTGGGCTGCATTGACAGAGGGATAGAATCAAGATCACGTGAAGTGTTAATACCACTTTACAAAGCCTTAGTAAGGCCACACTTGGAATACGGCATCCAGTTTTGGTCAGCATGCTGTAAAAAGATGTTGAGACTCTAGAAAAAGTGCAGAGAAGAGCAACAAAGATGATTAGGGGACTCGAGGCTAAAACATATAAGGAACGGTTGATGGAATTGGGTAGGTCTAGTTTAATGAAGAGAAGGACAAGGGGGGACATGATAGCAGTCTTCCAGTATCTCAGGGGCTGCCCCAAAGAAGAGGGAGCCAAGCTATTCTCCAAAGCGCCTGAAGGCAGGACAAGAAGCAACGGATGGAAACTAATCCAGGAGAGAAGCAACCTAGAACTGAGGAGAAACTTCCTGACAGTTAGAACAATTAACCAGTGGAACAACCTGCCTCCAGAAGCTGTGAATGCTCCAACACTGGAAGTTTTTAAGAAGAAACTGGACAGCCATTTGTCTGAAATGGTATAGGGTTTCCTGCCTGAGCAGGGGGTTGGACTAGATGACCTCCAAGATTCCTTCCAACTATTCTATTCTATTCTATTCTATTCTTCTTATTTCTATTCTATTCTATTCTTATCTATTATTAATTCTGTTCTGTTCTATTCTATTATTCTAAAATGGTATAGGGCAGTGATGGCGAATCTTTTAGAGACCGAGTGCCCCAAAACTGCCCCCCACCCACGTCCCCGCTTCGCCCTGCCCACTGGGCCACCCACCACCTCCAAGGCCCGCCACAGATCACCCAGGCAGTCCAGCAGCGCCACGGCAGCCATACCCTCCGCCCGTGCCCCGCAGCATCATCTGTGTGCAATGGGGTGCAAGGGCGGAGTCTTGTCCCCGCTGCCCAGCTACCATGTCCTTGGCTCCGCTGCTTCATGTGGGCCGCACCCAGGGGCAACTCTCCGGGGGGGGGGCTGCTGGTGAGGGGGCCGTGGGAGGAGGCGGGGCTGGGGAGACGGTGCGTGTACCCACAGAGAGGACTCCGAGTGCCACCTCTGGCACCCGTGCCATAGGTTCGCCACCACTGGTATAGGGTTTCCTGCCTGAGCAGGGGGTTGGACTAGAGGACCTCCAAGGTTCCTCCCAACTATTCTATTCTATTCTGGCCACTACTGTAATCAAAAGGAGGTCAATGCAGGTGTATAATCTACATCGTTCAGTCAACGTGCGACAATTTGTTTTTTGTATTTTCATCTGGTTTCCAACCGGAGAAGTTTTATCAGCTCAGGAAAATCCAGTTTATTTGTAATTCTTCTTTTAAAATTAAAAACGAAGCAAATGCAATCGAGATCTATCTCTTGATCACAAGACCCTATTTTCAATTTTCTCAGGCTGGCATCCTGACCGGACAACTTCAAAAAAAGAAATGAAAAAAGAAAAGAGCTCCTTCCTTGAGGAAGAATGGGCGGCCTAGAAACGTATATAAATGAAAGATAAATAAAGAAATAATTAAAATAGTCCTGTGCTTTTGGAAATGATTTGCTCCTGAACATTAGCTTTTTTCTCCCTCTTGACCTCTCGTGACTTGTTTGTTGATTTAACATCTTTTGGCCTCTGAGAGCTTCTGAACGGTGAAGCCCCATTTAACAATCTTTCCTGCCATGTTGTGAAGTGAATCGCTGTAGTTGTTAAGTTACAGTAGTGGCCAAAATGGTGGAAACTTTTTGGGAAAAGTGTACAGTAGAAATGCCACCTTTGGTTAAGTTTCCACCCATTTTTCTTCTCATTTCTTTATAACTGTAGCCTTGTTCGCTTAATAATACTATTTTACATCGCTTTCTGGGCAACTAGTCAACTCTTTGCACCATGACTTTAATTTTATTACATTTTGCAAGCTCACTCAATGAAAAAACACAAAAAAAACCCAGCCAACTTGATAGCCATCACACAACACACTGACAAATGTCCTCCCTCAGCTTCAATACATGAGATCAATAACTGAATCCTACTGTGATCTGATTGGCTCATTGCCAAAACAAGATGACACCCGATTGGCTCTCTAAACACTCGTGCTCATTGGCTACAATCAGAGGAAGGAAAGCTACCTGAGATCCACCTAAGCAAGTTGTGCTTCCTTTTTCTGGTTCTTTGGCTATAACTTTTCATAGAATACAGTACAGATAATTGAACCAACTTTGTTGCATTACCTTCTTGATTAAATTATCTTTCCGTCGATATATAATTTTATGGTACTACTTCCCCTTTTTATTAGCCGCCAAACATCAAAAATATACTTTCCCCAAAAGGTTTCCACAATTTTGGCCACTACTGTAGTAACAGGGTTGTTAAGTGATTCTGGATTCCCCGTTGACTTTGCAACCAGCGCCAAGCATCCAAGTTTGGATTGCGTGAGCCACGGGGATGCTGTTAACGGTCGCGTGAAAAACGTTCCTAAGTTGCTGTTTTTTGTGCCGCTGTAACTTTAAAAGAATGGCTGTAAGTCTACCTGTTCTGAAAAAATCTGTGTGAGTTACCAGTTGTGTAGCAGGCACAAGTTTTATGGGTTGGCATTGATCGTTACTGTCCCAAATGGCTTAGGAATTCATCATCCCAAGCCCCCAGGTGGGTGCTGAAAAACAAGACGAGCAGAAATAAACATCTCAAGAGCCAGAAAATAAAATATTGCGTTTAATTTCCGAGCAATCCGGAGAAACCTAGCAAATAGGTCAATGGTTTTTCAAAAAAAAAAAAAGACTGAGGAGCAAATTGGTTGCACGCATACGGAAACAGGATCAAAAGCTGAACGGAGTTCTTAAAAACGCAGGAACGACTGAGGATGAGATGCCAAAAAAAAACCCCAAAATCTCGGAAGAAGATCCATTTTCTTCCTGCAAAAGGTTGCAAAACCAGATTCGCCCAGTTTGGACAGCATGAATTATCTGCCACTCCCTGTTTTGAGGGTAGTGATGCTGATGGGGTGGAGCGTATGCCATCCCTCAATCGCTCCCGGCAAACCTCGGATCTGGATGGAAAGGCCCCCTCCCTCCGAGAGCTGGTTACGGCATGGATGTCCTCTTAACTATCCTCCCGTCTTTGTCGATGGCGAAATTGTAATTCTGGGTCTTGCTCAGGCACTCCTCGATCCGCTGGTCCAGGTTTTCAAGAGTGATGAAGTTCCTGGATTCTTCCTGGATCGACAGAAAGGAGAAAGCAAGGATGAGATCAAAGCTAAACGACACTGGAGCGTGTCGCTAAGGTTATGCTTCATGCTCGGCCTCACGAGAAATTAAGAGACGGCCTAATAAAATGTATTTAATTGCAGAATGACAGCTCTCTTTCACTCCCTGGGTGGCTTACAAAATAAATAAATAAATACAAACCCAATACACAAACTGTAAAAGCAATCTTCTAACCCTCCCTCTAATTTGAAGCCGTCGTTTGCAAAAGGGCGGCTAACAAACTCAGATTAAGTCAAGCTGTATGTAAGGAACGGTTGCTGGAATTGGGGATGTCTAGTCTAATGAAGAGAAGGATGAGGGGAGACAGGATAGCAGTCTTCCAGTATCTCAGGGGCTGCCCCAAAGAAGAGGGAGCCAAACTATTCTCCAAAGCGCCTTGAAAGCAGGAGAAGAAGCAACGGATGGAAACTAACCAAGGAGAGAAGCAACCTAGAACTAAGGAGAAACTTCCTGACCATTAGAACAATTAACCCGTGGAACAACCTGCCTCCAGAAGCCATAAATGCTCCAACACTGGAAGTTTTTAAAAAGAGACTGGACAGCCATTGGTCTGAAATGGTATAGGGTTTCCTGCCTGAGCAGGGGGTTGGACTAGAACAGGGCTTTTCAACCTTTTCACCCATTGTACCACTTTTAGGATATGGCAACATCCGAGTACCACCAGTCGCCTAGCAAGGTATCAAAAACTTGATGACCCCCCCCCCAAAAAAGGAAAAAAGTGATAAAGTACAGGTAGTCCTCAACTTACAACAGTTTGCTTAGTGACTTTTCGAAGTTACAATGGCACTGAAAAAAGTGCCCCCCGAGCCACAGCCGAGCAAGACGCCTGCCTGCCCGCCCGGCGGCGCTCTTCCTCCTGTCCGAGGTTTTCATTGTTGTGAGCATTTCTGTTGAGGATAGGCAGTGGGGGTGGGGTGGGGGGGTGTTTGGTTTTTATCCCGTCTGCTGGGTGGTTGCAGCAGGTTTTGGTCACTTCACAGGACCCTGGGACACTGTGACCGTCATAAATATGAATCAGTTGCCAAGCATCTGAATGTAAATCACAAGACCCTGGAGATGCTGCAACATTCCAGCTGATCGGCGCTTCTTCTGGGCTCAGCGGAAGCGCCAGGATCAGCACCGAGCTCCAGCTGGAGCCTGGCACTGATCCTGGCACTTCCGCTGAGCCCTGACAGCCCCGAAGAAGCTCCGATCAGCTGGAAAGCGGCACTGATCCTGGCGCTTCCGCTGAGCCCTGACAGCCCTGCAGCTCCAGCCGTCTCTCGCTCAGGCTTGTGCGCTGCTGCCACCGGTTCAGCTCATTCCACTCCCCTGCTACCACTTTTCTAGGATGGTCGCATACCACCTGCCAGGTGCCAATGTACCACAGGTGGTACCTGTACCACTGGTTGAAAAGCCCTGGACTAGAAGACCTCCAAGGTCCCTTCCAACTTTATTATCTTCATCATCATCATCATCATCATCATCATCATCATCATCATCATCATCATCATCATCATCATGTAGTAGTAGTAATAGTAGTAGTATAGACCTACACCAGGGGTAGACAACCTTGGCTCTTTTATGACTCGTGGACTTCAACTCCCAGAATCCCTGAGCCAGCATGGGGGAACTATGGGCCCTTCATGACTCATGGACTTCAACTCCCAGAATTCCTGAGCCAGCATGGCTCAGCTTGGAACCCTCTCCCTTTCCCCTCAGCATGGCTGGCTCAGGAACTCTGGGAGTTGAAGTCCACCAGTCATAAAAGAGCCAAGGTTGCCTACCCCTGACCTACACCCTTACAAGTAAGTAACATATAAACATTAATCACTGTCCATCTTGAATACATGGCCAAGGTCACTGACGCAGGTGATCGATGGAGAAGTGAACTGTTCCCGTAACAAAAAGAAATATTATCACTGAACCATGTGAACGCCCGGTGGGTGGGGGCATGGGAATCTGATGTTTAACTAAGCAAGCTTTCGCGCTGTAAAAACTCGGGAGCTGGTTTTGCTTCTTCAGTTCCAAGATGCTGTACCCAATAAAGCTGTGCTTGCTGGGACTCGACGGCCTTGAGGATTCCTTTTGTTGGGTTCGCTGGCCGGACTGTTGACCTTTAAGATGGGACCTGAAGGAGAGCTTATATATTTATTAAATTTGTATGCTGCCCATTTCGCCAAGAAGCAACGCTCGGCGGCTTCCAACCAAAGGAAAAACAACAAGATAAAACATTAAAACAACAACTAACGTTTAAAACGGACTACAGGCGGTCCTCGGCCTTCAACAGTTCATTTCGTGACCGAAGTCGCAACAGCACTGCAAAAAAACCACTTTTATGGCCGTTTTTTTCACACTTAACACCGTTGGTCAGGTGATCAAAATTCAGACACCCAGCAACTTACTCATATTTACAGTAGTGGCCAACATTGTGGAAACCTTTTGGGGAAAGTGTATTTTTGAGGTTTGATGGCTAATAACACCACTTTTTTGGGGGAGTATTACCATAAAATTATATATCAATGGAAAGATAATTTAATCAAGAATGTAAGGCGACAAAGTTTGTTCAATTATCTGTACTGTATTCTAGGAAAAGTTACAGCCAAAGAACCAGAAAAAGGAAGCACAACTTGCTCAGGTGGATCTCAGGTAGCTTTCCTTCCTCTGATTGTAGCCAATGAGCATGAGGGTTTAGAGAGCCAATCGGGTATCATCTTGTTTTGGCCATGAGCCAATCAGATCACAGTAGGATCCAGTTCTTGATGTCAAGTATTGAAGCTGAGAGGAGGACATTTGTCAGTGTGTTATGTGATGGCTATCAAGTCGGTTGGGGTTTTTTGTGTTCTTTCACTTAGTGAGCTTGCAAAACGTAATAAAATTAAAGTAATGATTCAAAGAGTTGACTGGTTGCCCGGAAAGCGATGTAAAATAGGATTATTAAGTGAACAAGGCTACAGTTATAAAGAAATGAGAAGAAAAATGGGTGGAAACTTAACCAAAGGTGGCATTTCTACTGTACACCTTTCCCAAAAGGTTTCCACCATTTTGGTCACTACTGTATAACGGTCGCAGTGCGCCCAGGGGTCGTTTATGTCCCCCTTATGTGACCCTTCTGGGGAGCAAAGTCAAATGGGGAAGCCAGATTCATTCAACGACCGTCCTACTCATTTAACAACTGCAGTGATTCGCTTAAGAACGGGGGCAAGAAAGGTCGTGGAATGGGGCAAAACTCACTTCACGAGTGTCTCGCTTAGCAACAAAAATTCAGGGATTGATTGTGGTCGTTAAGTCGAGGGATGCCTGTACGAAGCTCCGGCGAAGATGACGGACTGGAGCCTTGGGGCTTTCCTACCTGTAAGCGAAGCACTTCCATCTCTTTCTCCTTGAGGAATTCCTCCTGAAGGGACACCCTGTTTTGGTCAATTTGTAGCTTGCGGACTTTCTCCTGTATTTCCTCCTTCCGGAGACGCTCCATCCTAGCGCGGGAAAGAGGGAAGAAATGTGAGAAATACATATTCTCTTCTCCTTTTCTCGCCAGGGGCCGGAATCATAGAATCCTAGGGCTGGGAAGGAACCCTGGAGGTCTTCTAGTCCAACCCCATGCTCAAGGCAGGAGTCCTTCTTATACCATCCCAGTCAAAGGGTTGCCCAATCTAGTTTTGAAAACCTCTAGTGATGGAGGAAGAGACTAGCTATTCCACTAACCCACTAATCCAGGGGTAGGCAACCTTGGCTCTTTTATGACTCGTGGACTTCAACTCCCAGAATTCCTGAGCCAGCCATGCTGAGGGGAAAGGGAGAGGTTTCCAAGCTGAGCCGTGCTGGCTCAGGAATTATGGGACTTGAAGTTCATGAGTCATAAAAGAGCCAAGATTGCCTACCCCTGCACTAATCAATTGTTCTAACTAAGGAAGTTTCTCCTTAGTTCTAGGTTGCTTCTCTCCTTGGTTAGTTCCCATCCGTTGCTTCTTGTCCTGCCTTCAGGTGCTTTGGAGAATAGCTTGACTCCCTCTTCTTTGGGGTAGCCCCTGAGATACTGGAAGACTGCTATCCTGTCCCCCCTCGTCCTTCTCTTCATTAAACTAGACATACCCAATTCTAACCACCGTTCCTTATATGTTTTAGCCTCCAGTCCCCTGATCATCTTTGTTGCTCTTCTCTGTACTCTTTCCAGAGTCTCAACATCTGTTTTACATCGTGGTGACCAAAACTGGATGCCGTATTCCAAGTGTGGCCTCACCAGTGCAGTAGAGGGAAGTACTATCACTTCTCCTGACCGTGATTCTGTCTAATGTGTGGAATGAGGCAGGCGTGCATTGTTTTTACCTCCGCTCGAGTAAACGCTTATTTTCGGCATCGTTCAAGGCCATGAGATGTTGATGCTCCTCTTGCTCAGCTTTCTTCCTCAGCTTCGCCGTTTCCCCCAATGTGAGATCGTAATTTTTATGCTTTATTTCTTCCATCATCTCAAATCTAGCGGAGAGCCCAGAAGAGAATGTTCAAAGTTTTCATCCCCCAGGCTGCAAGAGCCCTCTAGTCTTTCAGCATCCCTAAATGCTTTTGATTTAACTCAGGGGTCTTCAAACTTGGCCCTTTTATGACTTGTGGACTTCAACTCCCAGAATTCCTCAGCCCTTTTATGACTTGTGGACTTCAACTCCCAGAATTCCTCAGCTGGGGAATTCTAGGAGTTGAAGTCCACAAGTCATAAAAGGGCCAAGTTTGAAGACCCCTGACATAGCCAGTCACACATAAATAATAGATGATGGATGGATGGTAGACAATAAATAACAGATATAAGGTATAGATAGATGACAGATAGAGAAGGATGGAGACAAACAGATATATAGAGAAATAAGAGAGATGGATGGGTGGTAGATAATAAATGATAAATAGGCAGGTAAAGATAGATCATATAGAAAGATATAGACAGATAGACATAGATAGATAAAATAGACATAGAGAAATAATAGAGAGAGATGGATGGATAATGATAGAGAAATAATATAAACAGGTGGATGAAATGGATGGATGGACAAAGACAGATGATAGATGATTACATATACGATAGATTAGATATAGATTAGATACAGATAGAGATGATATAGATAAGAGATATAGATGATAGCTATATAGAGATATAGACAATAAATGATAGATTAGAATAGATGACAGATTAGATATAGATGATAGTTTTATGTATGTAGATTCGATGATTAGATAAGATACATGATAAATTAGATAAGATACATGATAAATTAGATATAGATTAGATACAGATAGAGATGATATAGATAAGAGATATATAGATGATAGTTATATAGAGATATAGATTAGACAAATGATAGATTAGAATAGATAAGAGGGATGACAGATCAGAAATATAGATGATAAATAGATGTTATATATAGATTAGACGATAGATGATTAGATAAGATAAGATACACAGATTAGATAGAGACGATAGATATAGATAAGAGATATAGATTGTTATATAGAGATATAGATTAGATGATAATTCATTAGAAAAGATAAGAGAGATGACAGATTAGAGATGTAGATGATAAATAGATGATAGTTTTATATATATAGATTAGATGATAGATGATTAGATAGATAAGATACACAATAGATTAGAGATAATGACAGATATAGATAAGAGATAGATATAGATGATATTTATATAGAGATATAGATTAGATGATAATTGATACATTAGAATAGATAAGAGATGACAGATTAGAGATGTAGATGATAAATAGATGATAGTTTTATATATATAGATTAGATGATAGATGATTAGATA
>NW_015388820.1:0-100022 GCF_001527695.2 Protobothrops mucrosquamatus
ATTATTATTAACCCCGGGTTAGCTGAGTTGCGTCCGCACAGCCCGCCGCACCTGGGTAGGAATGGGGGGTTCACACATGGCATCGAACCGAAAGTTCAGGCTAGTTTCGCACAGTCGGCTCAAATATCCATCCGAACTAACCGGGGTCGTGAGAATGCAGCCCTTGGGCTTTGGCTGACCCAATTGGGTGGCTTGAGTTGGTTTAGCAACTAGCAAACTGGGTGACAGTCTAACTAACCTGATGACTTTTTGTTTTTTAATACAACATGCAAAACTAGGACCTGGCCCGGCAAAATGAGCTTCGTCTCCTGTTTTCTCTTGCTGAAACTCGAGGTTGTCCCCCAACAGAATAATTCCAGAGATTTAAATTGCTCACCTACAGAGAGAGATGGAACATGAGAATCCCCATTACGTTTCACTTTCTTTCCCCTTGCACTTAATTGCAATGTTAACTTTCCAAATTCTTCCTGGATTTGTTTGTCGTTATTCATGTAATTATGCCCACAGGCTGTGGGGAAAAGGAGAAGAAGGCTCAGCTTTCTCTGCTATGTGTAGGGATGAACTCTACACACTAGTAGAGGCAGTCTTGTGTAGTGGTTAAAGGCAACCGCTAGAAACTGGGAGGTGGTGAGTTTTACTCCTGCCATAGGCACAAAGCCAGCTGGGTGATTTTGGACCAGTCAGTCTGTCTCAACCCTAGGAAGGAGGCAATGGCGAATCGCTTCTGGAAAACCTTGCTAGCAAAACTGCAGGGACTTATCTGGCCATTTGCCAGCAGTCAAGATGACCTCAAAAGCCCCCCCAAAAAGCCTCCAAGGACCCTTGTGTGCAAATACCAGCTCCTTCCATGTAATTCTGGCTGGAAGGTCTGAGAGTTCGTCCATTCATCATAAAGAATGCTGGGTGGAGGATTCTGGGAACTGAAGATTAGGCAACTTCAAGTTGCCAGGCCTAAGAAATACAGGTACTCCTCAAGTTACAACCGTTTTGTTTAGTGACCGTTCACTAGAACGGTACAGAAAAAAAAGTGACGTATGACCGTTTTTCACACTTACGACCTTTGCAGCATCCCCATGGTCATATATTCAAAATTCAGACGCTTGGCAACTGACTCGTATTTATGACGGTTGCAGAGTCCTGGGGGTCACGTGATCCCCTTTTGTGACCTTCCGACAAGCAAAGTCAAATGGGAAAGCCAGATTCACTTAACAACCGGGTTAGTAACTTAACAACTGCAGTGATTCGCTTAACAACTCTGGCAAGAAAGCTTGTAAAATGGGGCAAATCTCCCTTAACAAGTGTCTCACTTAGCAACAGAAATGTTGGGCTTAATTGTGGTCGTAAGCCGAGGACTACCTTTAGCGCCCTAGGGAGTTACTACTACACCAGTACCTGCACCCAAGAACGGCACAGCTTTAGGCCAGTGTTTCTCAACCTTGACAATTTTAAGGCATGTGGACTTCAACTCCCAGAATTCCACAGCCAGCAATGCTGGCTGTGGAATTCTGGGAGTTGAAGTCCACATGCCTTAAAATTGTCAAGGTTGAGAAACACTGCTTTAGGCAGAGCTTGGTGAATCCAGGCTGCCTCCTTTGCTCGTTGGCTTTCCCTTCGGGTGGGGAGAACTGAGGCACTAGATCTGGGCGGCTTTTTCCCCCACCCTTTGGTTTCCTTTCTGGAGAATTTGCCATCCCAGGATACTGGAGGAAACGAGGTGGCAGCCTGCCCAGTGGCCGGCACTGCCAGGAAATTTCCCCAAAGCAGAATCCTGTTGCTTCTTGTCGCAAAAGTCTGCAACTCCTGCAGCCTCCTGGCTTTGTGGATTCATCAGATAGGATCTGGGAAGAAATCTTCCCCTCTTTCGGATGAATTTTCTTCTGGAAAATACGGAAGTGGTTTTTTTGCCCACTTTGGTTTTTCTTTTTTTCTGAGAAGGTTGATTGGATTTCCACCACACACACCCTCCCCCCTCTATGGGCTAGCCTGCAACCCTGTGATTTCCTAGTGGTCTCCCCTCCACGTAGCAACTAGGTTTCAAGTGGCTAAGCAGTGGTGCCCTGCATAGGTGGGACGTAATTGCCAGAGGTTGTTGAAGTATTAAGTGCCTTTAGAAGGGAACAGTTCTCCCTCCTGCTCTTGCTGTGGCCTGATGCAAACAAAACAGCTGGATCCCTTCACGATTTGACTGAAAGACCAACCAGAAGCCTCTTTTCTCCCTCAAATCTTGGCATCAGTCTGCTTCCCGGCTTCCAGTTGGCCAGCTTGAGAAACCACAATGATCCTCTTTCTGTCCTCCAGGGATTTGCAGCTGGGCTGGTTTTAAACATGCTGAGCATGGTTCAGATTCTTTTCAAACCCCAGTCCTGGATGTTGCAAGAGAAATGGGATGTATTCTGCCTTCAGTGCAAAACCACACAACTGCTCCCTTTTGCTTTGGAGGGTGCAGTGGGGGCTTGGAGACTGGGCAGAAGGAAAAACAGAGAAATCTTTCCTTCCATTAGCCATGTGGGAAGGCCCAGAATAGAAGCAGGTAGCTGCAGCGAGGGGATGAGGGTGAAACACACCTGCTCGTACCCACATCTTTGTCTAACCCGGGGGGTCTTCAAACATGGCCCTTTTCTGACTTGTGGACGTCAACTCCCAGAATTCCTCAGCTTGTGATCGTTTTTTACACTTAACAGCGGCAGTGCTAGAAAGGAGTAGAGGCGGGGTTGCTCTCTGTTTATAGGCATTTGTGCAGGAAGAGTAAGTTGGTGGAAGTTTGCCTGCATGCACATTTTTCCCATTTCTGTGCTTTCTGAAATCCCTGATGCACATACGTGGTTCCCACAGAAGAGAATCTCTGTAGCTCAGGGGTTGGACTGTGGGGTCCTTGGTGCTCTCAGCTTGGTAGTTTTCTTCCAGGTGTTTCATGACCCAACTAGGTAAGATCATCAGTGCCCAACTAGGTAGCATCGTCACCACTGGTGATGTTACCTAGGTGGATAATGAGATATCTGCAAGCAAACCACCAAGCTCAGAGAACATCAAGGACCCTCCTCCTCCTCCTCTTCCTCTCCCTCCCCCCAAAACCCCTTGTAGCACTGATAATGTTACCTAGTTGGACAATGAGAGGTCTGCAAGCAAACCATTGAGCTCAGAGAGCACCAAGGACTCCAGAATTGATTTTCTCTTTCTCCACCTGCTGTCTTGTTTTTTTTTTTGTTTTGTTTTGTTTTGGAAACTCTGGCTGTTACACATTTGGCCATAATCTCATGGCTAACCAAATATTGCTTCTCTCTCCCCCACACCCTTTTGATCCAGCCATTCCCCACACCAATCCATCTGCTGGATTCTCCCTTCACTATTACCATGAGTAGGTTTACTTCCAGAAGCAGGTTTTTAGGAGAGAGGTACAAAGAAAGTCTGATTTCCAGAGAATATTTGGTTTCCAGAGAATGTTTGGTTTCCAGAGAATGTTTGGTTTCCTGAGAATGCCCTGGACAGCAAGCAAAACAAACAAATGCATCATGAACAAATCAACTCAGAATTCGAGGCACAAACAACCAGGCTGAAAGTACCATACTTTGGACACTTTATGGGAAGGCCTAGCAGCTCTCTGGAGAAGATTCTGATGCTGGGATAGGTGGAAAGAAAAAGAGAAGAAGAGGGAAGCACAGTGGTGATGAGGGCACCGAGGGATAATAGGATTCTGTAAATGTTTAATTGCTAACATTTGAATCCCATACTGAAGAAATGAAAGGCCGAATGACTAAGTGGGCACATGGTGTGATTGTGCAACAATGGGAATGTCACTGGAAGTCTAATGTTAATATCAGGCGAATGACATAGTAGAAAAAACGGGTATGAAGTGTTCTTTCATTAGATTATCCTACTAATTGTGATTGTTGAAATGGAACCTGAATATTCCAACACTTGTCAGAAAGGTAATAAAGAAGTGGGAACTTGTGAAGAAAACCTAATCGTATTTGCCTTCTGAGTTAAGTTTTTATGTGAGGGATTCCATCAGACTAGGAAAACCTGTTGACGACTGGGCTCATCCACATGTTTTAAACCAGGAACATCTGCAGAATATTTTTTTAAAAAATCAAGATGGCAACCACAAAGAGGAAGAAGAAAAAGTGATGGTAGTCATAGTTGTAGACATAGCAGCCTCAAAAAATAAGTCACAGACAAAACAATTTCAAAACAGTTAACAAAATCTTCTTGTAAAGATCTCTGCCCTTGCTGCCTTGGGAAAAAATTAAATGCGGACTGATGATAAATGTTGACTTTATGTCCAAAAGACATACATTTGTGCACACCAGGTGTGGCTTTGAGAGGTGGGTTATAAAAAAGAGTCAAGGTGGCAGGCCTTCTCCTCCCTTCTTTCATATCATCACCTGTGTGATCCACAATAAAAAGGGAGCAAGGCTTTGATCGTATGGTCATGGCAACATCTTGACTTTTTAAATTCTTCCCCCCAAGGTGTATGCAATCACTACGAAGCAAACAAGACTAATGGCATGCAACAAAGAAATGTTACATTGCATTGTATTGTATTGCTGCAAAGCAAGTCTAACTCTGTAATTCAAGAGTTGGGTAAGGATTTTTCTGCTCATTCTCCAATGCCTGAAAAATTTGCAGGTTTTGCTATCTTGATAAGATTCCAGATACGAGGCCAAATAGCTCAAAAAATGGCTTTCTAATGTGATAGTTCTCAAACAAAGAGACTAAATTCTTCTGCCTCTTTATATTACTCTGCTTTGAAAAGACTGACAATAAATAATCAATTCTGTCTGAGCTGGTATCGCATTAGGGGCCTTGAGATACTAAAATGATATCAGTTTTATTGATTAACAGCTAAATCCTTTGATCCTTGGACACCTTCCCTGAGTAAAAGGCTGTACATTTATATTATTCTGCCCTTTGAAAAGACTGGTGTTAAAAAAATCTGTTCTGTCTAAACCGAGTATTACAATCTGGGCTTTGAAATACTAAAAATGATATAGCTTCTACTGATTAACAGCTAAATCCTTTGATCCTTGGCACCTTCCCTGATTAAAAGGCTGTAAAATGGATTTTCTCTACCACCCCAGTAGCATTTTTTTCCCCTACAGTCAGGTTGTAATTCTCTCTGCCTATTTGTTATCCCGGCGGTGGATCCCTGCGCTGTTCTCAGTCTTGGTAGCCTGCGTTCCATCTTGAGGTGGTGTCAGAAGAAAAGAGTACTTTAATTTCAGTTCAAGTAAAGGCAATTGAAATCAGTGTTTCAAACTTGGCAACTTTAAGATGGGTGGACTTCAGCTCCCAGAATTCCCCAGCCAGCATCGTGCTTAAAAAAAAAATACTAACCTAAATAAATTCAATAATAAACAATGCTCTGTGTTCTAAGATTCTGTATTTATCCCGGTTTATAGCAGAAAGACACCTTATTGAAATCTGGCTAATTCTTGCTTCTCATGGTGCCCAGTTGCACGGACTTTGATGCTCAGGTGAAATAAGCCAGCATAGTGGATGTTGGCATGTTGGATACCACAACACCTGGCCTCCCTAGAACAAGGCAGCAATATTTGGGTGGTTTCCTCTTTCCTTGGTACCAATTTCAGAAGACAACGGCAGAGATTTCCCAAAGTTTGAGGAGCAGTAAAAAAATAAAAGTAAAAAAATCCAGAAACATTTTTCAAGAGGCGAGACACCCATAATTGCATAGTTCAATATGTATTGAGCCCATAGGGGACTAGAAGCAGGGAGCATCTGCTTTGTAAATTGCCAACCCTTCTTCCTTTCCCCTTTTTCCTCTTTAAAAATCATGTTTCTAGGGAATTCATTGGTAGAGTGCCTTGAATCCAGTTTATTACACTATTGTATACTGTAGAGAGCTGGCCAAGTGCCAGGCCACTTCTGCAGTTTTACTTTCCACAGAGATAAATCTGCAAGTCAGACTGATTTTGAAAGAGGGATTGTGCAGGTGAAACCCCAGAGGCATGTATGTGCAAAAGAAAGAAAAGAGGAAAAGGCGTGATTCACTCCTGGAGACATGCAAAAAGCGGAGGTTTTTTTTTTTTCCAGTTTGTCCTGAAGTAGAGTATCTTTCATCTGAAGATTGCCAAAGCCTGCTAAAATTGCCGGCGCTGAAATGAAAACATGACGTCTAGCTGATTTTCACATATAGATGGCTGCAATCCCCACAGCCCCAGGCATCTGCCTTTAAATAATGCTGTTTATTATAGTTCGGGAGGCGAGATCCACGGAGTAGCTGTTATGAACAGCTCCAGAAGTCACTACCCTAATTGCGTGGATGTGTTAAGACAAACAGAGACTCTTGCTTCATCCGTCACACGGCTGCTCCTCCATAGCCCTGCACAAAGGCGCTCAGAGCATTAAAACAAGGCAGGATTGTGCAATTCATGCCTATCCTGGCAGAACTGGACGTATTTGTCACTCAGCTTGGCTCTGGATGGGAAACCCCTTTCAGGGCTGTTTGTCTGGAGGGGCATTTAGCAGCGTGGGGGGTATTTGCAACCAAGGAGAGTTTGAAAGAAAAGAATCCATACATACCATCAATCCCAAGGCTCCTTCTGGTTTTAGATGTGGAGAAATGCAACAGGCAATTTGTGTCTGGCGCTTTGCGGCTAAGCCAATATCTTTCTCCCGAACTGGAATTCCTTGCTTTCGCCTGTCCATAATTTATTCTCCTGGCAAAAAAGGCAAGTCCTTTTTTTTTAAGATGCAGTATCTCCAGTCTCTTGAGAAAACTGTATGTGTGTGTGTGTGTGTGTGTGTGAGAGAGAGAGAGAGAGAGAGATCTTTCTCTCAGGCCCATTCTGGTTTTGGAGTCATTTCTGCATAATCAGTTGCACCCGTCTGATTTTTATGAGAGAAATTGATCTGCACGGGTGTGAGAATTGCTTCCTTCTGAGAGCAGACGATAGTTGGAGTTAGTTTTTTCCAGGAATCTGGCACACCCAGTGCAAAGTAACAACCAGAAGGAAGGGAATGTTGGGGTTTCTTTAAAAGCTGCAAAGGTGTCTCTGCTGTGTGACCGTGGACTTCGCCTGTTGGAATGCTGAAGCTGCACAGTTATAAGAAAACTCAAATATTACAAAACAGCTATAAGCTGCTGGCGACTACTGTAGAGAGGAAACCAGATGGAGATAAGATGGGCCCTCATGGAATGTTTGCAGTTTAGAGATTTGGGGAAGGTATCGTGCAGCAAGAGAAACAATGAGATCAGGACCAAACTTTTTATAATAGGTATAAAAAGGGTTCTTGAAAAATTGACATCTTGCGGACATATGTCCATCCATCAGAACCCATGTGCTACTTTTACCCCGCAGTCATTTAAATATGGAGAGAAAAATGTAAGTTCTTAGTTGCAGCTTTGACTTCATCTTGCTGTAACCTTTTCCCTTCTAATACTGTACTCTTTATGACTTTCTTTTACAGCCTTACCAGATTATTGTTATTACGACCTATGGTTAGACCAATAAACCCACTCAGTTATCATGAAGTCTGCTCTGAGGTACAAGGTTATTCAGATATTAAGTGGTGGGGAACCTGTGTCCCTAAAATGTTGAACTGCAGCCAGTTCCTGAGAAAGAAGAGAAGAGAAGAACAGACTTGGAAGGGACCTTGTAGGTCATCTAGTCCAACCCTCTGGCCAAGTAGGAGATCCTACACCATTGCTGACATGGCAGTCCAGTCTCTTCTTGAAAAGCTTCCAGTGATGAAGCTTCCATGATTCTGAAGGCAGTTTGTTCCACTGGTTGATTGTTCTCGCTGCCAGAAAATTTCTCCTTATTTCTAGGTTGAATCTCTCCTCGGTCAGTTTCCATCCATTGTTCCTTCTCTGGCCTTCTGCTTTGGAGACTAGGTGGACCCCCTCATCTCTGTGGCAGCCCCTCAAATACTGGAACCCTGCTATCATGTCTCCCCTGGTCCTCCTCTTCACTAGACTAGCCATGCCCAGTTCCTGCAACCGTTCTTCATATGCTTTAGCCTCCAGTCCCCTCATCATCTTTGTTGCTCTTCTTAAATTAAAAATATGAATATTGCTTATTTCTTAACGTTGATTGTTAGCATTTTAAAGACGTTTAAGTACTGATTCATTTAAACTTAGAGAAAAGTTATATTTTATTATTGCCTCCATATTGGAAAAAGTAAAAAGGTCACTTTTTAATATATTTGTTTTGGGGGATTTGGGGGTCACTGTTTAACTTTATGCTTTTATCGGCTTCCCTTGTTTCCTCTATATGTTAGTTTGTATTTTATTGGTTTTTTTTGAAATTGAAAAAAGATATTGCATGTCTGGCAGGCTGAGACAATCAGCCCTGATTAAAGGTGTATCAAAAAGATAAAGGGGTTGTTTCATTGGCTCAAGAGGTCATCAAGCGTCTTTGATCAAAGAATGAGGGGCTGGCAAGACTGTTAAGTTTTATGAGTTCTTGTGACTGATTGGAAAAGTAAGATAGTAACATCAGAGGCTTGCTGATGCAACTGTCCACTAAAGTGGTTGTTTTTTTTTTTAAAAAAAGATAGTTTATCTATATATTAAAAACAACAAATAATGCACAGATACATTAAGCAGACGCTGGAGGCGCTAAAGAATAAAAAAATGGTTTATCGATACATCAGTACATTAAAAATAACAAATGGTATATAAAGATAATTGCTAGAAATATTAAAGATAATAAAATGTTCTATCAATACATTGCAAACAACAAATGGCCTGTAAGCAGGATATAAAGACAATTTAAAAATAATAAAAATATTATCTATAAAGATAGCAAAATCATAAAAGAACATAAATATGTGTACAGTACTAATCTATAAATATATTGAGAATAATAAACTCTTCTTGGATTGTTTCCTTGTTCCAGGAGAACCTGATGCAACCAAAACCTGTGCATTTGAATGCCTCTGGTTTACAAAAAACATATTTCCTTCAAGGATGATAGAGAGCTACGCAGTTAGCACCTGCAGAGCAAAGACGTCAGTCAAGTAAGTGCCTTTTTATCACAATATTTTTCTCTTTCCAATTCAAAGACTTGGACAAGAATTCTATGCTGGTTTTTCAAAGCCTTTGCACGGAGCTCAAGAAGGGTATTTAGCAATAGCACTTAGACTTTCTATATTATTTTGTGAGTTTATATGATATGCCAGTCTAGGTTAAATTGGGATTGCATCAGATGTGGTTCTGCCTATCAAACCCAACCATTCTTTTCATAGGTTGTGTGAATGTGGTTTACCTGTTTGTTGGAGCAATTCATGCTTTTGGAATCCAGAAATTATATTTTGTTATTTTTGAGTCAGGAGATGGGATAGGTAGGAATATCTTTCCCCAATGCTTCAAAAGTAAAGGCATTCTATTGAACATTAGGGGGATTTAAAAATGCTAAAATGTCCTGGAATGTTAATATGTCCATTCCGTCTATTCTTACTTGGGTTTTTTTTTTCTCTTTTCCTTTCTCTAGCCTGAAAACAAAGAAAAACAGAACTTTTTGTGCCGACGGAGACCATGACTGGGTAAAGAAAGTTATGCAGGACATAGATGCGAGGACTGCTCCTTCACTTTCCAGATATGGTACCACCACAGAAAACCTCCCTGGAGCTAACAGACATTTAGGAGGACCCGTGCTGGAGGTTGATGGTCAAGTTCATCCCACAAAAAAAGTTAGCACAACCTCCTACAAGACAGCAGTACTTTCTGTGAGAACCACAGAAGATCCCCAACCATTCATAGAAAGAGGGTTGGCTGGGTTAGAGACCACAACATCTTCTACGTGGTTGACGCCTCAACCAGAAACCATTGCTGATAAATCCACCCTTCAATCTGGCTCAATTGCAAATAACAAGTTAAGATCAGAAACCACTGAGGGGCACCAGAGATTCAGGGAGCTTTTCACACCAACGAAGAAAGGCCAGGAGGATTTCGCTAGAACAACTCAGCAACTGGTGTCACCTCCGGTGCCTTTTCCAGGAACTGACAAAAGAAGCACCAACAGTCCTGCGTTTGTTCCAGAAACTCTGACTTCAACAGGTCCTTCAAGGAACTCTTCCCTCAGCAAGCTTCTCCTGGAATTTGTCAGGAAAGATAAGGTGTTGATTACAATGTCCACCACGCTTTCAAACTCTTCTGATCAAAGCCGTTTGTCTTTAAGCAGCTTCAGCACAGACCATAAACCACAGTCAGTTGAGGAGTCTACAGCTCAACTTCCTACCAATTCTAGTAGCCATTCAAGCACACAGTCCAGCTCTGATAGGAACAGCCTCGATTCTGTCCGGTTTCGAGGGGTGATTGATGCAGACCGTGAAGGAGACACCACAGAAAGATCTTTATTTATCGGAAACGATACTTCGGGTAGAACTTTCTCCAAATCTTCAAACCCAATTCCAGGTTATCACCAGGAAACGTTTAACGAGAGTACTTTAATATCCAACCCAAACATGCCACCAGACTGCATTTACCCTTCTCCATCCAGGGTACAAAATTATGTTATCCCTGTGGTTTCTGTTGGGGTTGTTCTCTGCGTCCTCTTGGCAATTGGTGGCTTAGTCTACGTTAAACGTAACATATGTACCAATGTACCTGCCAAGAGGCAGGTCCAAGGCCTATTGTACTCTCCATGTGACTCTCAAGCTGAGTCATATCCCATGGCAATTGTTTGACCATCTTTTTGATTGGCCAAAAATCCATCTTATTTTACAAGAGGGATGGACTGGGTTAGTAGTGTAACGGATGGGAGTCCTGTCTGGTCTCCCTCTTCTTCTCTACCAAAGTCAAGAGGGTTTGCAGCGGTTGTTCAAAGGATGCACTAAAGCATAACAACCCATTATCAGTCTTATGGGATGTTGTAGCCCGTTGGGTCATGGGCCAAGGACAGAGTCTTCAACGTGGGAGGCAGGCTTCCATACCAAAGCAAGAACTTTCATTGGAAGAAAAAAGAACTATTCCTTCCTAGGCTGAATACGCCCAGGTGCCAATAGTTGTCGGTACAGTTTGAATGTAATTGATGCTTGGCAGTGTTGAGATGAACCATAAAGGATGAGCAGGGCTGGCCCAGAACATCTACCTGTTTGAGATGAAAGATGTGCCCACATCTCTACTCTACTAAATTTACTTATGGAGGCTGACCCAATGGGTGGTTAAATTTTCTTCCACACCTGGTGATAAAATAGCACAAATGCAGGAGTTGTGCTCTGTTGTAGCAGTTCCCATGCCCTCATAGCTATCTTCCTTAGTCCTCTTAGAAGAGCAACAAGGATGATTAGGGGACTGGAGGCTAAAACATATGAAGAACAGTTGCAGGGACTGGGCATGGCTAGTCTAGTGAAGAGGAGGACCAGGGGAGACATGATAGCAGGGTTCCAGTATTTGAGGGGCTGTCACAGAGAGGAGGGAGTCAACCTATTTTCCAAAGCACCTGAAGGTCAGACAAGGAATAACGGATGGAAACTGATCAAAGAGAGATTCAACCTGGAAATAAGGAGAAATTTCTTGACAGTGAGAACAATCAACCAATGGAACAGAAGTTGCCTTCAGATGTTGTTGTTGCTTCATCACTGGAGGCTTTCAAGAAGAGACTGGACTGCCATCTGTCAGAAATGGTGTAGGGTCTCCTTGTGCAGGAGGTTGGACTAGATGACCTACAAAGTCCCTTCCAACTCTGTTATTCTGTTCTCTTGGAAGGTGCTGACTCTTGGTCTTTGATTGTCCAGCAAGAGTCTTTTAGATTATGCCAACATCAGCTGATAGTAGATCCTGTGGGTGTACAGAGGGTAGCATTAAGTGGCCTCTTCCACTTAGAAATGATTGTGTCAGGACTTCTAAGGAAGTGAAAGTCGTTACATCAAAATTGCCATTAAGGGGGGGGGAGAAAAAGAACAACAACAGACAAAGCTATTTCATTTTTCTCAAAGTGCACTTTGGTATTTTAAACCCTGCAGGTTTGGGAAATCTGCTTTAAATCAAATCTGTTTTATATGACCTTTAAAAACAGCAAACTAAATAAAACAATAAAATAAACCAGGGTTGTTTTACATTATCTTCCAGGCTAATAAAATAAATCAGAACTGGTTTTTTTTAAATATGATCTTCAAAAATAATAAACGAGACAATCAAACTTGATGCAAGCCGCAGTTCCAGCTTTACATTATGGTGACCGCTTTGGCTTTTAGGAAAAGAATGCCTTTCTTGTGTGGAGACTCAGAGCTTCTGTACTGGAGACAAATTCCTTGTGTGTCCAATCACACTTGGCCAATAAAGAATTCTGTCCTATTCCTTCGCTACAAATGGAGTTGGGAGTCTATCTTTCCTGGAAGACCAAGCCGGGGCAGGCCCGATATTAAGCTGGAACTGAAGTTTTCACCTGTAAAAGCTCCCTGGATATTTTTTCCCCTCCTCCTTCTCCTCTCCCCTGGTTACTTCCCCTGTTCAATTAATTTAAAATAAACTGTTTTGGTAACAGTCCCTGTCTTGGCCTGTTGCCTTCCATGCCTTGACCTTGAAGCAGCCAATGGCTCTCACGGGATGCCACTCGGAGTAGTTTTGATTCTCCCTTCCCAGCCCCCTTTTCTCCCCCCCCTTGTCCATGGCAGACTGGCATCTAGTGAGGTTTGGCTGGCACGGCAGAACGACAGTCCCGATAGACATTTTGCTCCATGGCTTCAGTGAATTTCTAGGTATAATTCAAGGTCCTGGTCATCAGCCATAAAGATAAGATGAGAAGATGAGAAGAGAGGAGAGGAGAGGAGGAGAGAGGAGGGGAGGGTGGAGTAGAGGAGAGGAGGAGGGAAGGGAGAGGAGAGAGGGGAGGGTGGAGTAGAAAGAAGAGAAGGAGAAGGAGAAGGGAAGAGAAGAGGAGAAGAGAACTTTTATTGTCCTTTTTTTTACTGTGAGCACACTGGCCCACATTAAAAATGAAATTCTGTTTGCTGCTTTCAAAAAAAAGTATATATGTACCCATACACATACATAATACATATACACATGCTATATGCATACATAAATATATATCTACACCCATACATATGTATACATATAAATATTAATCTCTGTCCATCTTGTATACATAGCAGAAAGAGGAAGCTTGAGAGTTCACAAGGTTAATACTGTATGGAACAAAACTGTGTCTCAGTCTGGAGGTTGTAGGAGACAATCCTGCTCAAGCATCGCTTATGTTCCGGGTCCTGAATAGAAGGAAGTGCAACACCATTAATCTTTTCTGCCATCCTCACCACTCTCTGCACCACCTTCCTGTCTGAAGCAGTAAAGGACTATGTCTTCAGGACATTGGACCAACTATTAGCAGAGCCACCTATCCCCGTGGATCTGGGCTCACCCCACTAGCTTTCACAGGGATGGCCTGCTCTGGGTCTCTTCCATCAAACAACATCATCAAGAGTCTCCTCGGTGTGATGCACTTTTAACGATAAACAAATAAAATCTTATTGGGTCCAGAAATGGTGATTTCTGAGGAGCAACATCTGTGCTATGAAACAGCAACTCCTGGAGATCCAGATGGCCCAGACTCTAATCTTACTGTAGTCTTGTAAGATGTTTGGGTCAGGATGTTAGGCAGCTGATTAATGTTGTGTTTATAGGGAGAGATTGATGTTTACGGATGTTGTGGTTTGGATCGTGAAATGCTTGTTTTAATCTTGTATACCAGCCAGAGTCACCGTATCAATTAATCACTTTAGGTCAATCTTCAACAAACTGGCCTTCCCTAGAAATGATAGATTACAGCTCCCAACTGTTTCCAAATAGCCCACCCAAGGGACGTCCAAGCACCATGGGAGTTGTAGTACTTCAAGCCCTGCTAGAGGCAGGTTGGGGGACGTTATTTGAAATGCAAAAAGTGAGCCCTAAGTTGTAGTTTTGAAGATGTTCGAGAAATGTGATCTTGTTGAGATGATCCTGTTTTGCTTCATGAAGCCAAGAAGGCTATTTAAATTGGTCTTGTGTCCTTTCTGCACCAGCCTTGATTAAACCAGGGATTTGAGTCTGAAGGACTTAAAGTCTTTAAACCTCCCAAGGTTGGATACCCCTGGTATAGGGCCTCTTGCTTGAGCAGGGGCTTAGAAGATCTCCACGGTCCTTTCAACCCTATTATTCTATCTTCTAACGACAAAACTAAGCAGTGGTTTCTTTCAATAGAACGATTAAGGGCAAGGTCAGATCATGATGGGATTGTCTAGAGTAGACCAAGCCTCCCAAAGGAGGAGAAATTCAGAAAAGACCATTTCTTAGTTGCTTCAAGGAACTATAGAGTTTTGCAATGTTTCGTGAATATCCATTTTGTATTGATTCATCTGCAAAGAATCAAGCGGCAGGAAACTGAATTACTGATGAATTCTTGGAACCGTTCCTCTTTGGAAGCAGCAAATATTTTCCATTTAAAAAATAGAATTCTTACTAAGTCAAGTCAGCGGGCTGTGTTTTAATCTGAAATACAATGTAGATTAAAGTGACGTGAAGAGGGGTCATCCTATCATGTCACTCATAGTCCTTCTTCTCACTAGACTAGACATCCCCAATTCCTGCAACTGTTCTTCATATGTTTTAGCTTCCAGAACCCTAATCATCTTTGTGGCTCTTCTCTGCACTCTTTCCAGAGTCTCAACATGTTTTTTGTATCGTGGTGACCAGGATTGGACTGTATTTGTTTGTTGATACATTCGATTTAGATAACTGCCTCTATCGCATGCTAGACTCAAACATTTAAAACAGAAAAAAACAATTTAAAAATAACCAACATCATATAACAAAACCATTAAAAACCATAAGAGTTATGAAAACCATAAAAACAATATGTCAGAGCGCCATCTAACCATATAGCCATTTAGCTGTCTCTATTCCACCACTACCAGATGGTCAGATGGGAGCATCAAGTCTTCAGTCCCTTCCTAAGAATCAGAAACGTCGGTGTCAATCTAAGTTCTGGAGGAAGGCATATGTAGTGCTTCATCCTCTCATTGTTCTCCTCAACAATAACTCTATGAAGCAAACTGGGTTAAGAAAAAATCCCATGGGGAGTTTCCACGATTGAGATGAAACTCAACACTGGATAGTCTCCAGGGGGTTTCTGTGGTTGTAGACTCTTTGCCCTTCACTGTTTCTCCAGGCTATCTCTTGGGCTGAGAAGGGAGGACTGGCCTCCACGTTTCTGAGACTGAGGATGGGGGACCTAGAACCTGAGTTTCCTTGCTCCTAATCCAGGATTTCTGCTACTGCACCTTACGGGTTCTAGGTTTAGAGAGTGGAACTGTAGGACAAAGGGGTGGCAGAATCTGGGAGCGGAATCAAAAGAGGGATAAGCCTGGGATCCTTGCGTAGCCACAAGCAAGTGATGCCAAACCTCCCTTGAACTCCGTTGACCTTTATCTAACAAGAAGGTACTAGCCGTCAGTTAAGAAATTTCCTGTGCATAGGCATGAGTAGCAATAAATCAGTTAAACTGGACTTTCATGTGTGGACCTGATATTTTGCGCCTGATAGAGACTGATCCAAAGACATTCAGAGAGCTTCCATGAACAAATATGGACGAAAAGCTAGACTTCCCTTCTCCTAGTCCATCACCTTCATCTACTATATCACCATCATTCCCATTGTATGGATTGTTTTCACCTGACACCCATCCTCTTACGTGCTTACATGTAAAACATAGGCAATGTAGACCAGGGGTGTAGACCATGTAGACCATGAACAATTATACCAGAGGTGTCCAACAATGTAGACCAGGGGTGTAGACAACATAGATCAGGAGTGTCCAAACTTGTGTAACTTTAACCCCTGTGGACTTTAACTCCCACAGTTCCCTAGCCAGCATGTTCAAGTCCACGGGTCTTATAGTTGTCAAGATTGTACACCCATGATGTAGACCTTAAACACCAAACCAGTTATTATGAGAACATTTTTTTCTGAAGTGTAGCCCAGATGCATCAAAGCCAAACTTGAAGATTGATGGCCTTAAATCAGTTGCAGGTTATTCCAAACAGTGGTAGTATCCCAAGTTGGCTCTTAAGATAGCCTTTCTTGTACAGAAGGACTACAAAGACTCTAACAAAGGTTCAACTGATCTTCCACACGCTTTCCCCAGCTTTCTCTCCTGCTGCTCTTCAAGGCACCCATCCGAAACCCTAATCATCTAAGAGCTCTGGCAGATACAAAATTATCATAGAATCATAGGGCTGGAAGAAACTGTGGAGCAGCCCACTGGTCAAGGTAGGAAAACCAGGTATACCATCCTTCTGGTGCCTTGGAAAAGAAGTTGACCCTCTCTTCTTTGTGGTAGCCCATCAAACAGCAATGATTAAAAAGATTAGGGGGTGACCTGATAGCAGAGTTCCAATATCTCAGGGGCTGCCACAAAGAAGAGGGGGCCAACCTATTTTCCAAAGCACCAGAAGGCGGGACAAGAAGCAATGGATGGAAACTAATCAAGGAGAGAAGCAACCTAGAACTAAAGAGAAATTTCCTGACAGTGAAAAGAATTAACCAGCTTGCCTCCAGAAGTTGTAGGTGCTCCATCACTGGAAGCTTTTAAGAAGAGACTGGTCAGCCACTTGTCTGAAATGATATAGGGTCTCCCGCTTGAGCAGAGAGTTGGACTAGAAGACCTCCAAGGTCCCTCCCAACTCTGTTATTCTGTCATCCTGGTGAAATGGTTGCCCAGTCTATTCCCAGCAACGGAGCACACACAACTCCAGGAGGCAAGCTATTCCATTGATCAATCGTTGTCACCCTCAGGAAATGTCTCCTTCGTTCCAGATTGGATCCGTCTTTCACAAATTTCCATCCATTGCTTAGAAAGGTTATCTGAGAGACCCCAGTTTGATTTCACTTCTTCAAACGGGTGAAATGTCACCCCTAGGTAAGCCAAATCTTCTTTTCGTTGGAAAGAGGAAGTTTGCTTTTTGTGAGTTTTCTGTGAAATGGTAGGAGGATTATTGGAGTGTTCTTGAGAATTTGGGGAGAGGAGAGGCTGCCTATATATATTACACTTGCAACTCTGTGTCTCTAGCCATCCCACCCTAGAAGGGAGACAAAACAACAGAAGACCTTCTCCAGATATATTTGCTGTTCACCCATCATGGCTAATCTGAAGTTTGCTTTTCTGATCATCCTGATCTTGGCTTTCTACTATCAACCCATAGCAGGTGAGTAACCACCATGTCTCTGTTCATAAGTTTGTTCCCAAATATTTATTTTTCTGTGGAATTGTTCTGCTTATCTATTGCAGGGGTGGCACCATGGAATCCCAAGGCATCATAGCTGAACTTTGAAATTTATAAAGTACTAAAGGATCCCTGTTTGAGGAAACAGGATATTTACATTGATGCTGGTCGTTGACCGTAACGACCGTTTGATTTGAGGGTGTTTACATCGATGTAGAAAGCCAATTAAAAGCAGAATACACCCTAGCCTTTTTTTTTTCCCATTTTTCTCAGTAATGTGGCAAGTGACAGGAGGGGGAGGGGACTTTTCAACTGTTGACTGGCATATTAAAGCAGCAATTCCATGTCCCAGAGGTGCTTTTTCAAAAGGCAGCTGGATTTTCTTTGTTTTGCTTGAAGATATTTCACTTCTTATCCAAGGAGTTCCTTCAATTCTGAAGAACTAGACTACCTGCAATGAATTAGGCTACTCCTTAGCTATGAATTGCCTTTGATTTCTGATGTCTTGATAAATCCATGGCAGTAATTCTCAATCTCTTCCTTTGATCTTTAGGGAAATGTCTCAGCTGTCCGGAAGACTGTTGCTATGATGTTAGAAAAGGAAAGGCTATACCTCTAAGAAAAATATCATCTTACAGAAAAACTTCTCAGACTTGCGGAATGGATGCTGTGGTGTGAGTATCCAAAAGTTTTTTTCCTCTTTTTATTAAAGTTCAGCTGAGTAGCATTCATGTTGAGGACTAGAATTCTGACTCGCCTTTAACTGAATCCAATGTCGCAAACGTTCGGATGTGAAGGCTGAGAAGAGCAAAACTCTCATTGGACACTGCATTAAGAGCGTAATGTGAATTTGACAGGTTGGGTTAGGGATTAAAAGTGCTGGATTACAACTTGGGAGACCATGAATTCCAGTTCTCCTTCAGGCACAGAAACGGGCTGGCTGTTTTTCTCTTAGCCCTGGGCTGGAAATTAGGAAACATCAGTTCACCAACCTATTTTGGGTCAGGGTGAGAGATTTCAGTTCATAATTTTCAAAGAAGAGGTTTTCATCCAGTGGTGTATTGAAGGAGGAGGAGGAGGAGGTGGTTGTGGTTGTGGTTGTGGTTGTGACATCACCAGGATTCTCCTGAGAATCGTGAGGGGAGGGAAAATGGCAGAAACCTATATTATATGTACACCCAAGAGGTCACAGGTTGCCTAGTGGCTGATTAAAAGCAACCAGGCATCAGCAGAGGGAAACTGCCATTGCATTATTATGACACACCTCTGCCTATTTTGTCTAGACGTTGTGATATCACATCCGTGCCACAAAAGAGACAGAGCTTGGGTGGCAAGGCTGCCTGCTGCTTTCCTCCGTTTTGATGGAGGCATCAGACCTTGTCCTCCCCCTTCCTTTATTTAGTGGGGGGGGGGCAGGGATGAGCTCCCTCTCAGTTTTACAAATTTTATTAATTTTCAAATAAAGAAATTCTTAATACAAATATGGTGTACATCATTAAAAAGAAAACATATTAACTATGATCATATTTTCAGAGGTGATCGGCAGTCCCCCCCCCCCCCGCATCCGCCCTCTCTTTCACCCTTCCTACCTACTTCCTGGGATGAGCTCCCTCTCATAACAGCCCTTCTGCCTTCTGGGCTCATCTGAGTTCCCATCGAAACTCCTCGCTGGGATGTTCGGGGTCAAACTCACTTCCTCTTGTCTCTTTTCCCTCTAGGCTTGAGATGAAGAGTGGCAAAGAATTGTGCGTTGAAGCTGAAGCACTTTGGGTGAAGAGAGTCATGAAAATGATTCCCAAGAAACAAAATGATTGACCGGGACAGTATGCCTTGAGTAGGGGGTTGGACTAGAAGACCTCAAGTTCCCTTCCAGCCCTGTGATTCTATGTTCTATGAAATGGGAAACTTTCTCTCCTACGAAGGAAAAGGCCATCTCTTCTCTACTTTACTGATTTCTATCTGTTGGACTGGATGCAAAGTTAAGCTAGATTGAAGCCAAAGCTCTCCGGGAACCACAGTTTGCTGAACAGCTAAGAAACAGCAGCTTCACGCTTGCATGCTCCAAGCCTGCCTAAGGGCCAAACAGACTGCACAGGAGTTGTGCAGAATTAGCAAAACTTCACCTAGAGTCTGGGATTTTGCTAAAGTAGGATCCCCGAGAATAAGTGAAAAGGAAGGAAGGAATGAAATTCACACACAAAACGCTCCCACCGTAACTATTAAGGGGGCAACTCCTATTAGATCAGGGCTCCTCCAACTTGACCACTTTAAGACTTGTGGACTTCAGCTCCCAGAATTCCCCAGCCAGGTCATAAGCAGAGCTGCGATTTCACGCAGTGTGACTGCTTCGCTTAACGACCCAGTTGGAGTGCCAGCGGTGGTTGTTAAATGAGGACTGCCTTCAGTTTCATCACCAGCTACTCTGGTTCCCAAAGGCAGTGCCCAGTGCCGGCTGTAGGGAGAAGTCTCTTTTTTGAGGGGTGACACAAGAGGGCCCTGTCAGTTTCTTTTGAGGGAAGACCCCCCCCCCAAGTCCTCCAGCTGCAGTCCAGGAATGCTGAGTCTCCAGTCCACAGAATTGTCCTGTTCCATATTTGTTTTAAACTTCCTCGTACTGTATTTATTGCTTGTGTAATCTTCGGAACAATGTAATCTACTTTTCGTTCTTTATTTTAAGGAAGAACAATGAGATATAAGCTATTTGAGTGAAAATAAAACTTTGGCAGCTCTTTATTTTCTCTGTGGTTGTGGTATTCCTTCGAAGGCAGGGAGTTTGATTGTTTTTCTCCTGCTCACGTAATGGGGGAATCACTTGCAGAATTCACAGGTCAACCAAAAAAAAAGAAGAGTCCAAATCTTACTTCTGTTCCTCAAAAACAAACTATGTTCGCAGACGTTATTTGTCATAATCAAACCGTGGTTGGCTGGATCCATACAACAAAAAGCCAAATCTCGTCCACTCACAGGATGGAAAATGGAACCCCATCAGTTTATCATTGTATGCAAACAGGATTCAGACAAAAAGCTAAGCCATCATATGGCTTGTTTGGATTGGTTTAGTTAGTATGTTACTTGAACCCAACTGCTGTGTTTTATGAGCATGATTCAACGTGCCATGTGAATCTAGATATTATCACTGCAGTGGTGCATTTCAAAAGAGCCACTCAGAGCAGTGCACAACCATGAACAGCTATACAAATCTTTTAAATAAATCTGCAAATTTGACGAATAGAAGGGGAACTCATCAAATTTGCAGATGAAGCTCAGGATCCAAAAAGATCTTGACAGATTTGAACAATGGGCCCTATCCAACAAAATGAAATTTAATGTGGAGAAAAGCAAAGTTTTACACTTAGGCAGGAAAAACCAAAGGTACAAGTACAGATTAGGCGAAACCTGGCTAAAAAAACCGTAACTGTGAGAGGGACCTTGGAGTCCTAGTGGACGATCAGTTAAACATGAGCCAGCAGTGTGCAGAAACAGCCAAAATAGCTAATACAATCCTTGGTTGGATAAACAGAGGCATGGAATCAAAATCACATGAAGTATTAGTATCGCTTTATAAAGCCTTAGTAAGGCCACATCTGGAATACAGTTTTGGTCACCATGTTACAAAAAAGATGTTGAGATTT
Source organism: Protobothrops mucrosquamatus (assembly GCF_001527695.2). NCBI lineage: Eukaryota > Metazoa > Chordata > Lepidosauria > Squamata > Viperidae > Protobothrops > Protobothrops mucrosquamatus. The sequence goes on from NW_015388820.1 coordinate 20,793, forward strand.
TGGAAAAAGTGCAAAGAAGAGCAACTAAGGTTGGGATACTACATTATTCTACCTGCCTAAATGGCAGCATTGAAAAGAAATAGAAAATAGAAATTGAACAATTCTCTTTTTTAACTCAAGGGCTCTTACTGTCCCCTGCTGTCTGGTTAGAAGAATTCACCTTTGGTTGAAAAAAAACGCTCGACCCCAGACTGTTTAAACAAGTACAGGTAGTCCTTGATTTACAACAGTTCGTTTAGTGACGGTTCAAAGTTACAACGGCACTGAAAAAAGTGATTTACGACTTTTTTCCCCCCACACTTACAACTGTTGTAGCATCCCCAGGATCATACGATCAAAATTCAGCGGCTTGACAACTGACTCGTATTTATGACCGTTGCCGTGTCCTGGAGTCGTGCGATCACCATTTGTGGCGAGCCAAGCCAAGGGGAAAAGCCCGATTCACTTAACAGCCGTGTTACTCGCTTAACAACTGCAGTGATTTACTTAACAGCAGAAAGGTTGTAAAATGGGACAAAATTTGCTTAACCAATGTCTTGCTTAGCAACGTAAATAGTTAGTTAGATTAGGGCTGCTCTCTCTCTCTCTCTCTCTCTCTCTCTCTCTCTCTCTCTCTCTCTCTCTCTCTCCTTCCCTCTCTCAGAAGAAGTAGAAGGACAAATCACCTCCCAAAAAACTGCCAAACTGGCAAGAAAACTGCAGAGAGTTGTCCCTGTAGCCATCAAGAGCAAGACAGCCATTTCCTCCACCTGTTTCACAAGGTTTGTGACGTCAAGATTCATCAGCCATGAGAGCCTGACCCTTGATCCCATCTTCCTTGAGTCTTTCCAAATGGGGCTCAAGAGAGATTCTCTTCTTGATACAAGTTCTAGCCCTACATTTCAAGAAACATCACTCTGGTCTCACTTCTGCTAACTTGTGGGCTGTATTGTCCATTGTTAAAAAGGAGAAATGAGATGGCTTTAGTGACCCTTTTGTGGGTGGAATAAATGCAGAATTCCTTGGCCTTTTACCCCAACGTTGGTGTTAGAGAGAAGAACATCACTTCAGGGGAATTCCCACCAAGCACAGATATTGTCTGTGCCCTCTAATCGCTCTCATTTTGTGTTCTCCAGAATCCACAGTCTCCATCTGCTGATGGGTTTTTCATGACTTCTCGAGAACTACATTTCCATCTTTATTTGGGGTAGGTTGCTAGAGAGAGTTCTCATCAGAATTTGTTATGCTTGTGGGTGCACATTTCCCCAAAATATAGATTTTGGCCCACAGCTTTGCCTACACTTGCAATAGCATTTACAATGTTCTTTAAACAAGAAAATAACTTTTAGATGTTACTTTCAAGCAACTTTAGGCAGACTTTTCCTCTGTAGATGTCATTTTTAATGGCATTACAGGTTCAGAAATGGGCTAAATTTGAAGAATAATTGAGTTTCGGTTCCAAGCCATTAAACATTGCCAAATTTGATAATATTTACTTTTGCATAAAAATTAAATAAGATTTTTCCCATGCCTGAGAGTAAATGTCATTGAATTCTATCAATTTTTTTTTATGAATAGACATAAATTTAGGCTATCTCCATGCTAATACTCTATAATTATTTGGTGGCAAAAGGTTCTACTCTTAATTATTAAAGCTACTATGGAATTAGGTGCTTAAATTAGTGAAGACTTCAAGTAACTTTTTGCATGGGCCATTGACTCATTAAAACAGCCATGTTTTTTTTATATACCGCTTCACAGTGCTTTACAGCCCTCTCTAAGCAGTTTATAGAGTCAGCATATTTGCCTCCAACAATTTGGGTCCTCGTTTTATTCACCTGGGAAGGATGGAGGACTGAGTCAACCTTGAGATGGTCAGGATCGAATTCCAGGATGTGGGCAGAGTTTGCCTGCAATACTGCATTCTAACCACTGTGTCACCACAGTCTTTAACAAAACATTAAAACTGTAAAGCAAGATATTAGCACTAAAATTGATTTAAAAGTTCACTCCTTCCCAGCTCTGAATTTTTTTCTCCCTTGCTTATTGCAGCATTTCCAGGAGAGGGCAATGCATGCCCAGAAAACAACGAGAAGCCATTGCTAAAGTATCCTACCTCTGCCCAACATGGCCTCCCCCCGTCAAGTAAAGCCGACTTTATTCTTCAGAAATTCCTAATCTGTACTTTGGTAATTTCTCAACACGTTGGTTTCCTTCTGCATGAAACTTCTGTTTTTCTACTTTAATCTCAGGGTGCTTTCTCTTGGGATAATCTACACAGAGGTCTATGGTTCTAACCACATAGAACAGTAGCAAATCTGACTCTTCTTTTCAATCGAGGTGGGAGTGGGGAAGTTGAATCCAACTCTGAAGTCCCCCAAGATCACGTTACCCAGCAGTGAAATTGATTTTGGACAGTATAATGTTTGGGATGAGTTTTTCACTCAGGGAGATAAGGATATAAATAGGCACGAAGGGTCTCCACTGGGTTACTATGCGTATATGGAGCCTCTGTTCCATCCCAGCACTTGAGTTGTTATCAAAAATGGTGATATTTTTGGACAGATTGAATTTCTGGCCTTTTATCTATTCGTGGATGACTTCCTGAAAAATTGCATCAGTTATTTACAACAACTCCAGAACACAATGCTGGCAATAAAATAAAACCAAAGTGCGAACTGCAGAAAGTAAAATAAGAGGAAAAGAGAGGAAAGATAAAGAATAGTACAGGAAATTGGGTCAATAAACTAAAATAGAATGGAATACCGCTGGAAGGGACCTTGGAGATCTTCTAGTCCAGCCCCCTGCTCAAGCAGGAGGACCTATACCATCTCAGACAAGTGACTGTCTAGCCTCTTCTTAAAAATTTCCAGAGATGGAGCGCCCACGATTTCTGGTGGCAAGCTGTTCCACTGGTTAATTGTCCTCACTGTCAGGAAGTTTCTCCTTAATTCCAGGTTGCTTCTCTCTTTGATTCGTTTCCAACCATTGTTTCTTGTCCTGTCTTCAGGTGCTTTGAAGAATAGTTTGACCCCCTCTTCTTTGTGGCAGCCTCTCAAATACTGGAATACTGTTATCATGTCACCCCTGTTTCTTCTTTTCATTAGACTAGCCAAACCCAAGTCCTGCAGCCGTTCTTCGTATGTTTTAGTCTCCAGGCCTTTGATCCTCTTAGTTGCTCTTCTCTGAGTTTTTTTTTCCAAACTCTCAACATCTTTTTTTGTGATATGGTGACCAAAATTGGCTGGATTGATGGGGTTGGTTATTGTTGGCTTTTTTGCATTTTCTTTTTTTTTTAGAGAACAGCTCTGGAGTGGTAAAATCAAATTACAGTAAATGTACCCTGATCTGCAAATTAGTTCAGGAAGTACAAAGTGGAACAGACTAAAATAACGCATTAGCTCATGTGGAGGCAGGAAACCTTTAGAGAAATATTTACAGACGGAAACAATGAAAACTGGAAGTAGGTTAACAAATGGATATTTAATCAAAAGGTTTTCATCCCTTTACTTTTCTTTCATCTGCTTTTCTGTTTTTGTCAATCTGACAAAGTCACTTTACTGAACTTGAGAATATATTTAATTAAAAGCTGGTTGTAAAGTCTATCTATATTTCAATGTGTACTTCTCCAACCAGATTCATTGTGGGTTGCAATGCAGCACAATACGGCATTTTTGCAATCAGGTGCCTCCAAAAAGACGTTTTTCTTTTATTTCGTGAATTTATTTGATGATCATTTTTTCCATGACTCCGTGCAGTTATAGACAGACTTTCCCGTGATATATTTACTTTCCACCGTTAAATAAGATGGAAAGTGCAGGAAAATCCAAATTTTAGAAAAAAAGCTAGGGTTTGATTTCATGCAATGCAAAAATCCTTTTGTGCTGAAACACAATCAAAAATAATGCTTCTTCCGTCGTTTATCTAGATAATAAGAAAACACTGTGGGCAGGGGAAGAGCACATATTTGGCACATTTTTTTTTCTTTGATAGAAAATAATACAGAACATACAAAATAAGGCAAGGGACTTTGGAGGTCTTCTAGTCCAACCCCCTGCACAAGCAGGAGACCGTACACACCATCCCAGACAAACGGTTGTCCAGTCTCTTCTTGAAAACATCCAATGATGGAGCACCCACAACTTCTGAAGGCAAGCTGTTCCATTGATTAATCGTTCTCACTGTCAGGAATTTCTTCTTAGTTCTAGGTTGATTCTCTCCTTGATTAGTTTCCATCCGTTGCTTCTCGTCCTGCCTTCAGGTGCCTTGGATAATAAATTGACCCCTCCCTCCTTCTTCCTTGGGGCAAGATTATCTGTGGTTAGGATCTCTTAAGCCCATGTTTTGCAGGAGAGTTAACATCCCTTTTCTGGAGAAGAAGGAGATTCTTACCACCTTGGATGTTCTGATCTTGTTCAGATGCAGCTACTCTAACCCAGTTTCTGCAGAACAGTCTCCAAGATATATTTATATTGTTTCTATCTATAACCTTTTGTTCCAGCCTTCTAAACTGGGTGCCCAAATGGAAGGCGCAGCAATATTTGTGAAAAAGGAAATAGAGAATATTCAGAAAAGGGAACAGCAAACAGGAAAAGATAAAGTGAAAAGAAGAAGAAAAAAGGAACTAGAAGCAGAGAAGGGGAGGGGCAAGACCGAGGGTGAAAGCGAGGGCTTGGTCATACAGAGTTTGCTGAATGGTGAGAGCAGCCTCTTCGGATCCAAGGAGACGTTTGAGAATAAATCCTCATTGGCCAAGTTCTCCCCACAACTGGACCCAATGCTGGAGCTGAAGCCCACAGCAGGCAGAAAATCTCCACCGCATGAGACAACATGAGCCTCCAGCTGGTCAGAATTCTTCTCTTCTTGCCTTTGCTCCCCATAGGTAAGTTTTCTTGGGCTTCAGGAAGACGCCGCTAAAGATCCAACGTGGCTCTAGTAGCTATTACAGGAGAGGAAGATGGCAAATCACATTTCTGGGCTGTGACTTGGTGAATACTCTCTTCATTGAAGGACAGGAACAGGACACGAGGCATAACTTTAAAAGCATGGCAGGCCATAATCTTGAGCAGGGGTCTTGGGTACTTTAAGACTTCTGGACTTCAACTTCCAGAATTCCTTGAGCAGAGTTCTCCAACCTTGGGCATTTTGAGCAGGGCTCTCCAAGCTTAGTCCAGACGTCTTAGTTCCCAAGGTTGGAGATCCCTGCTCAAAGTGCCCAGGTTGGAGACCCCTGCTCAAGGAATTCTGGGAGCTGAAGTCCAGAAGTCTTAAAGTTCCCAAAGTTGGAGATCCCTGATCTCTGGACAGAAAATAGAAGACCTGATGCCTACTTGAAGGAGTTCTGGTTGGGTTTGGCCAATTGGCAAAAATAGGACAGGGAGTCAGGTTCATTAAACATGAAATTCTGTTGCCTGCTCTCAAAAGCGTACACATACATAACACACACATAGACAGGATATATACAATATATGTATATACCTGCACCCCAACATATAAATAGAATAGAATAGAATAGTTCACAAGGTCAATACTGTATGGAATAAAACTGTGACTGAATCTGGATAATCTGCTTCGGATACCCCTCCCAGAAGGTAACAAGAAAAAACAGGTTGTAGCATCCCAGACAATCCTGTGGACCTTGCTCAAGCATCACTTATATGCTGCATCCTGGATGGAAGGGAGGGAACTGCCAATGGTCTTTTCGGCCATCCTCGCCACTCTCTGCACCACCTTCCTGTCTGAAGCAGGGATGCTTCCAAACCAGACAGTAATGCAATATGACAGGATGCTCTCGATCGTCCCTCTGTAGAAAGTGGTAAAGGGAAGGAAGTAGCAGGAATAGTAGGGATGGGTGGGGGAGACTTCAGACTGGAGGAGCAAATTGCTATGGGCATCCAGTAGAGTCTTCCAGGATGTCACAGGCATCTGGACATCATCTTGGAAATCTCAGCTATTGTGTCACGTTCATCATTTGTGCAACATCCTCATAAAGCACACGAGCGCCATAGCTGCAGAGCTTTTACTTGAGATGGGAAACCAGAGCAGAGTTGAAAAGTCCCGAATGATATGGGGAAGCAGCACCACCCACAAAGGAAAGGGAAGTTTTGAAAGAGCAAAATGAAGCAAAAAAAAATAATGAAATGAAATGAAATGAAATAACCAAGATCCTAAGACAGAGGTTGAAACTGTGGGGACTTTTCCAGGGTGGGTTGGCAAGACCAGAAAACAGATGTATTGAGCTGATGCAGAGTGAATTCTGCTGCTGATCGTTATTTATATTTTTATATTAATTATAGAAGTTTTTATACGTTTGCATATTGGTTTTTAACTTTTTTTTATTGCTGTTATCTGTTGTGAGCTAGTGTGGGATAGAAGAAAAGGAAGAAAAAAGTGTTAACCTCCAGCTTTTTTCAGAGCAGTGGACTAAAAATAGTAAAATACACCCTCAAATTTTACTTTTACATACAGGCAATTTCTATAATAATGTCTAATCAGCAAATCCCAAAGTCAAACTTTCATATTTTTTTTTCTGTCTTGAGCACAAGCTCTAGAACAGGGGTGTCAAACTGCGTCATGCAGAAGCCACACTCACCCCAGCTCTGGCAAGGGGAAAAAAGTTGTGATACGTCGTGACACACCACATGATGTGGTGAGTTTGACACCCCTGGTCTAGAAGCAGTCTCCAGATAGAAATAAAACTGGAATGTCTCTGGTTTCAGTTTGATATTCTGGATTAAAATAGGAAATTGACTTCTCTATTTCTTTGCTTTATCACAAGTCTACTAAAAAAATCCTTCTTTACAACTGTATTTCCAACATATCCAAGGATGTTTTTATCCATTGTTTCCTCCTCCTCCTCCTCCTCCTCCTCCTCCTCCTCTCTGCGAACCCCACTCCCTTCTTGCACTGATGATGCTAATGAAATGTCTGCAAGAAAACAACCAAACTCAGAGAGCACCAAGGACATATTTTACATGTTTTATATTTGGTTGTCCAGTCTGAGGATCTCTCTCTCTTCTATCTTCTAAGATCATTCCCACATACCGTTACATCGGTGAAAATGGGTGGAAATTCAGATGTAGTAGCTTCCCTGTCATTGATTGCAATGCTTTCATTTTAAAGCTAGGGGAGACATGATAGCAGTGTTCCAGTATCTGAGGGGCTGCCACAGGGCAAAGGGGGCCAGGTTGTTCACCAAAGTACCAGAGGGAAGGACGAGAAACAGTGGTTGGAAACTGATCAAGGAGAGAAGCAACCTGGAATTAAGGAGAAACTTCCTGACAGTGGGGACAATTAAGCAGTGGAACAGCTTACCCCCAGAAATCGTGGGTGCCCCGTCACTGGAGATCTTTAAGAAAAGACTAGACAATCACCTGTCTGAGACGGTATAGGTTCTTCTGCTTGAGCAGGGGGCTGGACTAGAAGACCTCCAAGGTACCTTCCAGCTCTATTCTTTTCTAAATTCTGTTTGCTATCCAGTTTCCGCAGGGACTCATCCGTCGACAAGCTCTCTCTCCTTTTCCATGATTCAGACGCCTCTTTTTTTGAATGTGTCAGAAGGATCAGACGTGACGTTGAATTGCAACATGGAAGGCAATGTTTCTTCAAAGTGGTTTATAAACTGGATGAAGATGGGGAGAAAAGACAAGATTAAAAATTCAACCTGGACTTCTGTAATTACGAATAACGTTAACAAATCCAGCACCTTAATTCTTAAATCAACTGTTATTGCTGATTCTGGAATCTATCACTGTAAAACTGGCGATTTAGTACATTCGCAATTGGGGAACACAAGTGTGACAATCTGGGGTAAATATGCCTATTCATTCATTTATTCTTTCATTCTTTCATTCATTCATTCATGCTAGGGAACCTTGAATTCTTTTGCAGTTGTCCATTCTATGAAAATGTAGCAATATGGGTGGCTTTGGGGGTGTCTAATTAGTCCTGCAAAAGTGGTATGACTGATTTGCGCCTTGTGTGGACTCAGAAGCAATACGTGAGACGTTTGTTAAAGAATTTAGTCCCATTTAATGACCTTTCTTGCCAATGGTGTTAAGTGAATCACTGCAGCTATTAATTTAGTGACCTGGTTAGTAAATGAAACTGGCTTCCCCCATTGACTTTGCTTGTCAGAAGGTTGCAAAAGGTGATCACCTGACCCCGGGACACTGCGACCATCGTAAATGTGAGTCACTAAGTGTCTGAATCTTCATCACGTGACCACGGGGACGCTGCAACGGTTGTAAGTGTGAAAAACGGTGATAAGTCACTTTTTTTCAGCGCCGTTGTAACTTTGAGCAGTCCCTAAAACAAACTGTTGTTAAGTCAAGGAGTCCCTGTATATCTGTAGCCATGCAAATAGATGCTTCACCTGATTGATGTCAGGCTTCCTAGGAACCAGGAAAGACACAAGGAGTGATTGTTGAGTACAGGCAGTCAACTATTCCAAGTGAGCATTCAAGGTTACAACAGCCCTGAAAAATGTGACTTATGACCGTTTTTCACACTTTTCACATGACTTGACAAATGTCTCACTTAGCGACATAAATCTGGGGCTCAGTTGTGATTGTAAGTCAAGGACTACCTGTGGTCCCCTTTATTGTTCATCATTCACAGACTCTGTGGAGGCTCTCAGTCCTCCAGGTCCTGATTGTCCCAAAGGTGCTTTTTCAGGAGGCAACTGGATTTTCTTGTTTTTCCTTTGAAGACGTTTCGCTTCTCATCCAAGAAGCTTCTTCAGCTCCGACTGGATGGTGGGGAACAGGAGGATTTATACTCCTTGCAGACAGCTGGTCATTTGCATCCTTTGAGAGAGTCGTTGAGGCCACTTGGAGGTTTGTCTGTGTGCTCAGGATCACCTGAGTAGTGCAAATGTGTGTGGACCCTGAGGACAGAAGGTAAACCTCCAAGTGGCCTCAACAACTCTCTCAAAGGTTGCAAATGACCAGCTGTCTGCAAGGAGTATAAATCCTCCTGTTCCCCACCATCCAGTCAGAGCTGAAGAAGCTTCTTGGATGAGAAGTGAAACATCTTCAAAGAAAAAACAAGAAAGTCCAGTTGCCTCCTGAAAAAGCACCTTTGGAATGGTCATCAATTATCTGTTGCAGCAGTGTGTGTGTGTTTGTGTGTGTGTGTGTGTGTACGTCTGCTTGTGCATGTGCAAGTGTGTGTGTGCGGGGTTAGCATTGTAAAGCATATGACTCGTCTTCTAATATTTTATACAATTCTGTTTCCTTTGCCCCAAAACAAAGCAGGGCTAAAATACAGAGGGAAATTATGACCTTTTTTTTGTTTTTTGTTTTGCAGAAAAACCCAACCTGGTGGTGAATCAGACCCCACAAAACGTCAGCAGAAAAGCCGGGGGAAATGTCACAATTACGTGCAATTTTAGCAGAGTTGACAATCTCAATTTGGTGAAAGTGAAATGGTACAAAGACAAACAGGAGCTCAGGAACCCAAAACACTCTGAGAAATTTAAGCAGAGAGTGCTTCTTAAACTGGTGAATGTAACTCTGGAGGATTCGGGAAACTATGTATGCACGATCAGGATCAGAAATCGAACGGGATCAGGAAACGGAACGCGGGTTCACGTCACTAGTAAGTGGCGGGAATTTTCTGTGTGGTCTTACCAGGCTGGTCCGTGGTTTAACGTTAGGTGCAAACAGCCAGATCCATACATGCCGACGGTACAAAATTACTGATTTATTCCCCAAGCCTATAAACAGGAACCTTCTCAGACTAACAGTGTAAGGTCCTGCCTTAGCTATGTTTTCAGGAAACCAGAACTCTTGAAACGAACGTTATTTCAAAAGGATCTTTTACTGGGAGAAAGTGATTGCAGAAAAGCCAGGTGGAACCTGAAGTTCCCGCGCGAATCGTTAGGCTAATTTCCCCATTGTCCAAACCCCATCCCAATGCCCCCTGCCCATCAGGAGCCAATCCGCTGGTGTGAAGGTGTTATGAGAACTCTGAGGTGAGAAGGTGATAACTAAGCGTCTTCTCGGCACTTCTCTGTCTGGAACCTGGGCATGGACTTGTCTGTGGATAGTTGAGCAGATCAGTGTTGCCATCAATATAAATGGCCCCCTCTTGCCAGAACAACCTTCAGTGGCTAACAAGACCTTTAAAACAATGGCTAACAAATGTAATTATATTTGTACATATTTAAGCAGCAAACATGCAGTCTGGTCACATCATAGCTACCTGCAGAAATGTCAAATTTAAAACCAGAAGGAGGAAGCACCGAGAGAGCAATTTACTGAACATGATGGGGAAGAGTTTTTGCTGAATGGCCACGCTCTCTGATCAAGACCAGGAAATTATGTAGGAAACCATGAGCTCTGCCAGAAAGACTGGCAGTCTAATTTCACTTCTCTGTTTTCATGATTCAGTTAGCCTACCATGGGCCCGCCAGGAGGAGCTGGTAGAATTGAGATTAGCCTCTTAAAGACTTAGGGAGAGGAGAGAAGGAAAAAAATGGTAGAAGTAGTAGTAGATTGAAGAGTGAATTTCTGTGAACAATCTGGAGCAATCCAGAAATGTAGGGATTATAACTCACAGCTTCACAGTCATATAGGGAATGTTGTCCCACGTCCTTGGAAGCTTCATCGCAGCTCTCAGGCAAGACCCAAATGCTATAATAGCTAAGTATTGGAAGGTGACCAAGGTGGGCCATGGATTTCAGTGAGTAGCTTTGAACTGATCACTTCATGTATGTCATCTTGTGTCCCGGCATGTCCAACTCAAATCTGCAGATGGAGGTGGTCCATGAATGCAGCCTGTGTCAACCCAACCTTCTCCTTTAGACTTTCTTTGACCCTTGATTGAGTTGAACATCAAGGTTGTTGAAATTATTGTCTTTTTTCCCCCCTCCGCAGCTGCAAATCTATTGGTGATCCAGTCACCACCTTCCATCCAGACAACAGAAGGGGGAAACCTCACCATGGACTGTAGAGTCCAGGGGAAGGAAACCAAACACCTCCATAATGTTTCATGGTATAAGATTGCCTTTGATGGACAGAAGACCTTAGTGACACACGGAACTGATGTTCTGAAAGACCGAGCTTCTCTGTTTTTGAGGAACATCAAAAAGGAGGATTCTGGAAACTATATCTGTGAAGTTGATAGATATGGCCAGGGGAAAGCAACTAGGGTGACAATCCTTGGTAAATAGAACAATTTTCTCCCCTTTCTATGGGAATAACCCACAGTTTGTGACTTAGCATGTTTGGTGAACCCAAGTGATTCTTCTAGAAATTGTTGACTGTGCCATAACTTCAGCCAGGAGACGTTTGGGTATCCTAAACCAATTGGTTTCATGAATCTGATTTCATGGGTTTCTCCCAAAATACCTCTGATATATCTGATATGGCTACGTTACAAATTTGCCTCTCCCAGAGAACGTTGGCATGGAAACTAGAGCACATAGGGCACTAGAGATCACAGTGATATCACGTGTGTTGTGATATTGTGCAAATAATGCAATAGTATTTTTTCTCCCTCCCCCCTCTCCCCCAGGATGTTGAGTATTCTAAGAGTATCTCTGGAGCAAGGAGTACAGATAGTCCTCGACTTACCACAGTTCATTTAGTGACTGCTCAAAATTACAATGGTATTGAAAAAAGTGACTTATGACTGTTTTCACACTTACAACCATTGCGGCACCCCCAAGGTCACGTGATCAAAACTCAAAGGCTTGGCAACTGACTCATATTTATGACGGTTGCCGTATCCCGGGGTCACACGATCCCCTTTAGTGACTTTCTCACAAGCCAAGTCAATGGGGAAGCCAGATTCACTTAACAACCGTGTGACTAACAACCACAGTGATTCACTTAACAACTGTGGGAAGAAAGGTCATACAATGGGGGAAAAATTCACTTCTGCTGGTTGGCAACATAAATTCTGAGTTCTCTTCCGAGGCTGTCCATTAATACCAGCTCATTTCCTGTCGCTTGTTGGAGTAGGACGTGAGAAGCCATCACAGAACATCAAGGTCAGTGGTGACGGCAGACAACCAGGCTCACCCCAAGAAAATACCGGGGGCGGAATCGGAATCCCTGTGGGGGTTGGAGTAGCCGTGGGCACCCTCATCTTCTTGCTGCTTCTGGGCGCCGTGTTGTGGAGATCAAAGAGGAAGAATAAAGGTGGGACCTTCTTCCACAGCTGTCCTTTCAGACTTTTCATCCTGAGAAGGAGGAGAACAGAATAATCAGAATAACAGACTTGGGACAATTCTTGAATGTCATTGAGGACTAATGCTTTGCATTCCTGTTTATCTCACTCCTGTAGGAGCTTCAGAAAACCCCTCGGAGGCCGAGCCTGCTGCAAGCAAAGAAGCTAGGAAGGTAAATCCAATGGCTGCTTCATCATGAAAACGCACCAGGGTCTCTACCTTGTCATCAATTGGGTGTTTAAATACTTTTTGGGTTGTTTGTTGTTGTTGTTTTTACAATATCTATTGAATATTTTAATAGCATCATTTTTAATCAAATGTCTTAATAGCCATACAGGAAGTCCTCGACCTGGATCCATTCATTGAGTGACTGTTTGAAGTTACAACGGCAGGGACAAAAAGGATTTGTGACCGTTTTTCACCCTTAGGACCGTTGAGGTCATGTGGTCAAAATTGGCACAGCCCAAACTGTGGTGCAGTAAACCATTTATAGACCTTCAATGCAGGTCGTCCTCAACCTGCGTCCACAATTGAGCCCAAAATTTACGTTGCTAAGCGAGACATTTATTAAGTGAGTTTTGCCCCATTTTACGACCTTCCTTGCCACATTTGTTAAGTGAATCACTGCAGCTGGTAAGTTAGCAACACCGTTGTGGCTCCGGATATTATATGAACCATTCTTGCAGTGTCTGTTTCTGACAAATGGCCTGTGAGAGGTGGCTTCTTTGTGGAATCTCAGAACTCACGATGGTTTTTGTTCCTGTTTAGAAGAGCTGCTGCTTCTAAGATCGCAGTTAAAATCACCCTTCTTCTGTCCCTATCTTCCTAACAGCACACTTCTTTGACCAAACAAGTGAGCGATGTGACTTACGCTGACATCAGATTCCACAAAAGGGAAGTTCCACCAGATGCTGAGGTTGTGTATGCAGAAGTGAGACTGGGTGCAAAACGGCCTGAGAACAGAGACAGAGGGACTCAGCCTGCAGGCCTTCACTGAGAAAAGAGGAGAGAAGAAGCTATTCAGAGAAGAGTCGTCTTCAGAAGCTCCTGAGATATGTCCTGCCATGAAGCAGATGGTTCCTTTCAAAGCCTTGAGAAGTCTTCCCCTGTTATCCACGAATGGAAGAATTGCAGTCTGCCTCCCCTTTCCTGTTTCGGTAGAGATGGACAACCCCCGTCTTCTAAACTATATCCTTGTAACCTCCCACTTAGATTACTGCAATTATATGGAGCTGCCCTTGAAGAGCATTCAGAAACTTCAGTTGAGGCAAGATGCAAGATAAAGGGTGCTGGCTACTTGGCACAGGTTAAACTCTTACTCCATGATCTCTCCTGGCTGCCAGTGTGTTTCTGGGTGCAATTCAAGGTGTTGTTGTCACCCTTAAAGCCCTACGTGGCTTGGGACCAGGCTATCTGGAGGGACTGTCTTTCTCCAAGAGTCTCTACCCACCCAATTAGATGGAGCAGATTGGACACATTGCAGATCCCATCAGCCAAAGAGAATCAGCTGGTAGGGACTGTAAGAAGGGCCTTTTCTGCAGTGGCCCCCTCTCTGTGGAATATACCCCCACCCAAGAGATTAGACTGACTCTCTGAAAGGCTCTAAAAATCTTGTTATATACCCAGCCTGGGGCTCGGACTATGTCAATGGCCCTGTGTTCTGACTTTACTGTTAATTGATTAATTATCTCAGCTGCTGTTTGTATTTATTTTCTGGATGTTTTTATTGTCTTAATGTTTTAATTAATTGTTTTAATTGTTCTATAGTTTCAAAAATATTTTGAAATATTTTTGAAATATAAGCCACAGAGTCACTTGATTTAGATGGGCGGCTATAGAAAATGAATGGATGGATGGATGGACAGATGAATGAATGAATGAATGAATGAATGAATGAATATGGGGATAATTATTGGGAGGAACCTTGCAAGGTAAATTTAGAGAGATAAAGGCTACAAAGAATTTTGAAACATCCTCAAAACATCTATCTTATTTTTGTATGACCATGAACCAGTTACCAGGAGAAAAAAAGTAGGTTGATAAAGCAATATTAATAATGTGTGTGGTTGTGTGTTGCGTAAGTCATTAATCTGCACATTTAGCTAGAAACATAGCTGAGTAATACTGAAATCCATCCATTGGAAATATACCCCTAACTTCTCCATTTGAACTGGAAACCTGCAAAAACTTATCAGAAGTCAGACTCTTGTTCAAGTCAACGCTTGGGATGGGTGAAAAACAAAGACTCCTAAAATCTACGCTCCCCACCCAGTTCCAAGGACAGGGCATGACCTCCCAGCAACAATGGGAGTCAGGCAACAATAATTAGAATACTGAAAGGGCACACTCAAGCACAGGTCAAAGTACATTTCACAACGAACAGGCATCTCAATCACAAAGCCCCAAAGAATGTATAAAAACTCACCTACTCCCAACTCAGCCACCCCAGAAACATGCTGCGTCACTGAAGTTTCTGGCAATTCAATAAACAGAGACCTCCTTTTGAAAATGCAGCCTGCCTCCATTTTATTTCCAGCATCTTTCTCCCGGCTTGGAACCGGACTGGATTTTTCTTCCCACACTAGCAATCACACTTGCCTAGTCATGCTGGCAGTTTCCTGCAACCCTTCCTCTTTCCTCTGCTTTCTCCAAGCTGAGCTTACCAAACTACAATGTTCTTTTTAGCTTGCATACCTAGGAGACTTCTATTATTATTGTCTGGACATTCATGAATTTGCCCTATCCTGCTTCAGTGACACCACAGCAGTTCTCTTAGAATTAATATTAATTAGTAGCAAGAGGAAGTCTCTCAGAATTCAGACAGCGAGGTCTCTTAAACTTTAAAGGAAGGGAAGAGGAATACTTTGGATTTAAATTTGATATTCAATTTATTGATGTAAAATCATGTGAAGAGGAGGAAGAGGANAGAGAGAGAGAGAGAGAGAGAGAGAGAGAGAGAGAGAGAGAGAGAGAGAGAGAGAATCAAAATATCTGCAGTGTTTGGCAAATAAAAAATAAAAAAGTAGAGTTGCAATTCAAGTTCCACTTAAAATAAAAGACAGAACTTTGGTCTCAATGTCACTACCACCATTTTGACTTTTTTTGACCATCTCCTGCAGACATCCCTGTTTGGAATCAGAGTTGAGGAGACTAAGAAATGGAAACAGACTGATGGAACCTGAGCAAACTTGGCCCTTTTATGACTTGTGGACTTCAGCTCCCAGAATTCCTCAGCCAGCTATGCCAACTTTGAAGACCCCTGGTTTGGGCCATGGAGAGCCAGAGGTCCAATGACTGCCTAGATACCTTCTCAAATCGTGCTTGAATGAGGTTGGCCTTGTCAACGAGACGATGCTTGAAATCATTCAGGCAATCTTCTTTCAGGCGCAAAGCGAGCCACTTGGACATCTTCTCAATGCCTCCCACCTGAATCAGGAAGGGCGCCAGGTAGTCCAGCTCCTGCTCCACCTGGCGCTGGCGTTCCTCTTGCTGTTGTCGCTCCTGCAGAGGAAGGGGACAGACCAATATGCTTGATGGGGAGCTGACAGCCCCACTGGATAGACCAGACCAGGAAGGAAGGATATCATGGCGACTTCTTGCTACATCCAGCCCTTGTGCCCTAGTTCTCCTGACCTTCTCAAGAACCTTGGGATGACAATTAAGATGCTAAGAATTCCCATAATTCAACCCCTGATTCCTTGCTAGTTTTGATCATTTCCAAGGAGGAGGAAACGGCCCATAAATGCTGTGTAGGTCGATCCCAAAGAACCTCCAGCTTACTATGGTTTCACGATGTTCTTTACTCTTCTCGTTCCTTTCCGTGTCATAAATGGAGACGCTCAACTTGCTAGCAGCCTCTTCCTCTCCTCGAATCCGCAGAAGGTCCAGGACCTTTGATGGCATGGAGATATCAGAGAGAGAATCATAGAAGGCTGACCATAGAAGGCACCCCAAGGATCATCGCATTCAACCGCTGCAGGTGCAGCAAAACCAATTTGTCAAGCTGGCCCGACTAGGGACTTAGGAAAGAAAGACCCTCGACTCCATGATTGAAGTGAAAGGTCAACTTTTGCTAAGTTCGAGCAGTTACAGCAAAAGCAAAGCTGGATTTGAATATTCCCACGCAAAGCCGATGGCTTTCCCCTCTTCCTCAGCCCCCTCCCCCTGAACAGTCCACCTGTGTCCAATCCCATTCCTTTCCGATGTTTTGGGTTCGAGTTATGTTTTGGGAACAGCTCCGAGGTTCAACTTGGAAAGTTGCCAACTTGGCAACTGTAAGACTTGTGGACTTCAAATCCCAGAATTCTCCAGCCAGCATCAATCTTTAAAGCTTGTGGACTTAAAATTGCCAAGTTTGTAGACCCCTGTGCTAAAATATTACACATTAGAGGTGAAAGGGGGAGTGGGATAGGGAAGGCATATGGTTTGAAAGAATGAACGATCAAAAGAAGTTCAGGATTATAGACGCCTTCTTGGGGAAACAGGAACTAACATCAAGGGGTAATTAAGAGAGAAGCTCTAAATGAATAGCATAGCACTGGAAGGGACCTTGGAGATCTTCTAGTCCAGCCCCCTGTTCAAGCAGGAGAACCTATACTATTTCAGACAACTGACTGTCTAGTCCAGGGGTAGGCAACCTTGGCTCTTTTTATGACTTCTGGACTTCAACTCCCAGAATTCCTGAGCCAGCCAAGTTGAGGGGAAAGGGAGAGGTTTCCAAGCTGAGCCATGCTGGTTCAGGAATTCTGGGAGTTGAAGTCCACCAGTCATGAAGGGGCCATAGTTCCCCCATGCTGGCTGAGGAATTCTGGGAGTTGAAGTCCACCAGTCATGAAGGGGCCATAGTTCCCCCATGCTGGCTGAGGAATTCTGGGAGTTGAAGTCCATGAGTCATGAAGGGGCCATAGTTCCCCCATGCTGGCTCAGGAATTCTGGGCGTTGAAGTCNACATGAAGGGGCCATAGTTCCCCCATGCTGGCTGAGGAATTCTGGGAGTTGAAGTCCACCAGTCATGAAGGGGCCATAGTTCCCCCATGCTGGCTGAGGAATTCTGGGAGTTGAAGTCCATGAGTCATGAAGGGGCCATAGTTCCCCCATGCTGGCTCAGGAATTCTGGGAGTTGAAGTCCACCAGTCATAAAAGAGCCGAGGTTGCCTACCCCTGGTCTAGTGGGTCTCTTCTTAAAAACCTCCAGTGATGGAGTGTCCACGATGAAGCAACGAGCAATTACTTCTCTGTGTACGTGTGCAAGCACAGGGTAGCCAGGAAAATGGGTCAGGGTGCATTCAACCAGAGGGCAGGACCTCATAGACCCCCCCACCCACCACCGCCAATAAATAAAAATATCTCCCCCTCCCCAGTACCTCTATCTCAGATTCCCACACTTGATGCCGGGAACGCTTCTCATCTTCCATTAGCTGCATCAGCATTTCATAGAGATGGAACAATTTCTTTTCTTTCTCCACAGGCCCCGCCTGAGAACAAAGGAGCCCAAGAGCAGATTTATGAATCCTGAACTGAACTGAGATTCAAAGGAGATTCAAAGGAACCGAGCGATGGGGGAGAACAACCCACTCAGTGCTCCTGAGATCGTAGGATGGTTGTCTCCTTTCTGTGTGTGTTTTAAAAAATATTTCCAGAAATGACCCCCACGTTTATAGTCCATCTGATCATGAAGTGTATACAGGTAGTCCTCGACTTACAACCACAGTTGAGTTGTTCAGTGAGTTTTGCTCCATTTGCTCTCATGTGATCCTGAGACACGGCAACCGTCATAAATGCGAGTCAGTGGCCAAGCATCCAAATTTTCAAACAGTATCCACGGGGATACTATGAGGGTCGTAAGTGTGAAAAACGGTCATAAGTCACATTGTCGGTGATGTTGTAACTTTGAAAGGTCAGTAAACCAACTGTTGTAAGTGGCGTATTTGTTCCTGAAACATGTCTACCGGCTGCATGGCGCCCCTAAGCGGATAATTTCGGACAGGGGGGTGCAGTTCACAGCGAAGTTTTGGAGAACTTTCCTTACATTAATTGGATCATCTCAAGGTTTATCATCTGCTTTTCATCCGGCATAAGGGCTCAGTTAATTGTGTGACAAGAGTCCCATGCTCTACCGACTGAGCTAGCCGGGCAACGCTGGATTTGCAGCGTTGACACAAGGACTACTCATAGGTTTAGTCAGTCTCCAACAGAGGCCTGAGGGAGCTCTTAACTGACCCATCAGGAATCCCATCAACCCACATTATTTGCCAAAGAGAATTCAGCTCCCTGGTTCTAAGTGACGGATACTCAACCAGAAAGTCTATTTATGTCTTGCAACCGTTCATTTAAGTCCCATTTAAGGCCATGGGTTGGATCCACCGTGACCTGCAGGTACCGTATCCTTCATTTACCTGATAACTGATGCACATATCCCGGCTCATGATAACCTTATTTCCCTTGCTGTCCACATCGGAACGCTTATTAAACTCCCTCCTGGAAGGGGTGATGTAATTCTCGTTGCAATGATAGGTCAAAAGGATCTTATCCTCTGAGATCCAAAAAATGCGTTCGGCCACATCTTCATCAGCCAGCTTGCTTGGGTTCCTGTGGAATCTCTCGGTGATTTTCTAGAAAGTATACAAGCAGGAGAGGACAGAGTAGTATCGAACTCCTGACTGCCAATATTTTGCAATGAGTTGGTTGGGATGGGCCATAGAGAGGTAGATAGCTATGCTGGTATTTGGGCACAAATACTAGCTAGCAATTAAAATCGCATGAAGTATTAGTACGGCTTTATAAAGCCTGCATAAGGCTACACCTGGAATGCTGCATCCAGTTTTGGTCACCAGATTACAAAAAAGATGTTGAGACTTTGAGAAAAGTGCAAAGAAGAGCAACTCAGATGATCAAAGGTCTGGAGACTAAAACATATGAAGAACAGTGGCAGGATTTGGGAATGGCTAGTCTAGAGAAAAGGAGGACTGGGGGGGAGAACATAATAGAAGTATTCCAGTATTTGAGGGGAATGGAACAGAACAGAATAGAACTGGAAGGGACCTTGGTGGTCTTCTAGTCCAGCCCCCTGCTCAAGCAGAAGAACCTATACTATTTCAGACAAGCGACTGTCTAAAGAGAGTCAGCTTAGAGTTTGGGTAGATCTTCAACTGAAGCTGGTAAGATGCTCCTATTCAGATTAACCCGCCTCTATTGTGGATTAAATCTGCTCAGAAGAAACTTGCATATCCACAGCAATCCATTTAGATGGAACTGGAAATTTATGACAATAATACCCCTCCTCAAAAGACCCCTTCCCAAAAGCTTTCTTCTGGGGGTTTCCTACCTTCTAAGTTTTGTCTCTGGAGGACTACGGGACATCAACCGAATACTGCCAATGGTGGCTGTTCTTACCAAAATTGGTCGGGCATTGCTTTCGGTGGTAGCCATTTTCTTGGTAGGTTTCTTGATTCTTTTGCCAAACTCAGTGTGACGGTAACTGAGGAAATCTAAGCGACCTTCAAAATACTCTGCCATCTCTTGGGAAGTTTCTGAACGTTTCTGAAGGCCATCCACCCGTGTCTCATTGTAGAACTCCATTGTGCGCTCGGTCTCCGGTTCCATGGTCTTGTACATATGTGCTGGGAAAACAAAGAGAGGTCCAGGATGGAATCTCCAGTTAGGGAGTGTAGAGAAAAGCTGATGAGATGGATCTCCATCCTTCTTAGGTAGGTAGGTAGGTAGGTAGGTAGGTAGGTAGGTAGGTAGGTAGGTGGATGGATGGATGGATGGATGGATGGATGGATGGATGGATGGATGGATGGATGGATAGATAGATAGATAGATAGATAGATAGATAGATAGATAGATAGATAGATAGATAGATAGATAGATAGATAGATAGATAGATAGATAGATAGATAGATAGATAGATTGGATGGATGGATGGATGGATGGATGGATGGATGGATGGATGGATGGATGGATGGATGGAATGAATATTGCCCAATCTAGAGACAGTCAGTTTTTGTTCTCTTGCCAAGAATCAAGGCCCTTTGTTGTACCAGATACCTTTCAGTCCCAGGGCATGTCCAGGTAAGAATTGCTCTGCTATGATGTTGGTTTGCTTATTTAATTCTCGAATGTCCAACTTGTCTTCACGGTACTTGAACCACTCTTTCACTTCAAGCACCTTGGTACCTGAAGGAGGAAAGAGAAGAAGAACAGCTGGTGGTAGGCCCAAGAGGGTTGAGGCCACCCAGAAATGAATGAATGAAAGAAAGAAAGAATGTATAAAGTTCCTCCAATTTCTGAAGGAACAGAAGTTGCCTTCAGAAATTGTGGGAGCTTCATCACGGGAAGCTTTCAAGAAGAGACTGGACTGCCATCTGTCAGAAATGGTGTAGAGTCTCCTGCTTGGGTGGGGGGGGTTGGACTAGATGACCTACAAGATCCCTTCCAACTCTGTTATTCTATTCTATTCTCTCTGGGATCTTCAATTTTAAATCTACTTACAGTCTGGATCTTCATACAGCGTGAGTCGGGTGACTAAGCCATTGGCGTTAAGGTATGGTGCCCATTTCTCCAACTTGGCATTCTTATACTGAATCAGTTTCTTGCCTTGTGGACAACGAGCCTCAAATTCTAGAGAGAAGAGCAGAGAAGACTTTATACGTGGTGAGAATAAGAAAATGAAATTCTCCAAATATTGATGGAATTACAATTTCTTTCTTTCCTGACTATCAACAGCCTGATGGTTAACCGATAGTTAACTGCAGATTTTGCTGATCTGTTAGCTACCTGCAGACTGAGCTGCACTTTGGGTGCCTGATTGACCCGAAATAATTGATGGACTGATGGGGCTGGGTAGCTACTTGCTAGGTTGATTGCATGCATGGACTTCACGTTGAACTTTTCTACCTTACTATAACTACGCTCAACTCTCTTTTAACCCAATCCCTCCTTTGCCTCCAAAATCCTAAACTACCCTAACCCTCACCCTGAGCCTTCCCTTCCTGAAACCATGAGTGGAATCTGATAGCTGAGCTCAACTTGATGACTTTCTTCTCAGCTTCTCCTCAGATTTCTAAAGTCTCCTTCTTAATTTTCAGGCAAGCTATCTCAAAGAGGAGGAGGAGGAGGAGGAGGAGGAGGAGGAGGAGCTAGTTATGTGCGCCCTGCAATAATAGGCTATTTGTTACAAACTGGTCCTTTCTGAGAGGTTAGATAATATTGCTATCATTTCCTCACCAAGCTTGCCTACTGGAGACACATCAAGATTGGGAAAACCCCCCCCCCAAGGATACCTTTGGGAGATACATGGATCTGTTCCACCCAAGATGCAGGCATGTCAAAACTCTTCGATTCTTCTTCCTTCATCTACCAGGATGCAATAAATAAAGCTGTGAGAATGCTCATCTACCAAGGTCCATGTTATCTAACTCCTGCTCTGCATTTGACAGTCTGTTCTGTTCTGTTCCGTTCCGTTCCATTCCGTCCCATCCTGTCCCGTCCCGTTCCATCCCATATTCTCTTCTCTTCTCTTCTCTTCTCTTCTCTTCTCTTCTCTTCTCTTCTATTCTATTCTATTCTATTCTATTCTATTTTATTCTATTATCCCTATTCTATTCTTTGATATTATATAAACAACTTTATAAAGTTTATTAAGAAAAACTGATCAAGGTTAGGCTTAGGCTAAGTTGCTTAGTTGACTGAATAAACTTAGTATGATGTGTGCAGACAGCAATTAGTTTTGTAAGTGATCTGGGTCACTGGATTGCACAAACTCAGCAGCCAAACAGTTAATATTGGGGGGGCGCATGTGGTCATCCCTTACCAAATCTTCCACATCATCCTCACCCAGATCCTCCTCCTCCTCCATTTCTGGCAGGGACAAGAAAGGTTTGTCGGTGCTGGGAAGCATGAATTCCCACCGCACAGGGTCCCCGAGATCAAACTGAAGATCCTAGAAAATCAACAGATCCAAGTGAATTCTCTGCAAGAAACGGTTCTGCTCAGAGGGAATCTTACGTACGTCAACTGACACAGTTCTTTACAAAATTACTAATTTACAGCCTCCAAAATCCTTTAAAACTACACAAACATCAGAATTAATTATATTTCAAATTGCAAACACACACACACGCCAACACACAAAACTCAATTAACACAATGTAAACATAATTATAACGCTGACCGTTCAAACGAAGAGACTCAACCCACATCACTTGATTTAATCAACCCCTTCTCTGGGGTCCGCATGTACATTTGCCCACCCCTCTCAAGGGTCATCCTACAATCAGCACGCAGACACTTCTACAACCAGGACCAGCTCCCTTATAGAACAATGTTGCTGTACCCATTTTTTCTGCAGCTGCCCCCAAAGCAAATCTCTTTGGTTTGGGGAATAAATATTTCTCCTGTCCTCACAGCTGTCTGCATGTCATTTTTATTTATTCTTGCACAATTCCGGCTCAAGTTAGAACCCCGAATTATTCTTCTGAGAGTCTCCTGCTTTGAACAGGGAGTCGGACTAGAAGACCTCCAAGATCCCTTCCAGCCTTATGATTCTGTGTTCTAGGTTCTATGGGTTGAAACTAAAAAGAAGCTTGAGATTCCTCCGAGTAGGAAGGCCCAGCCAGACTCTTACCTTGCAGCCATTCCAGCAATCCTGCATGTTGATCCAATAATTCCGATGGTTCCACAGACACTCGATACCCAGGAAGTGATCATCAGCAGGGCCGTAGCTTTTTCCAGTGAAAGGGTCAATAAAAAAACTTTCGGGCACTTCCCGCTTGCCGGAGAGAACGAGCACCCAGGCGTGGACCCGGAGACCCTGCAGACGGTCGGGCTTCGGCTTCTCCTCCAGCTGCAGCAGAGAGAGATGGGGGGTGGGGGGAGGGAGCAGGTCTCTTAGCAGGTTCCAGGTACTGAATGCTTGTTCTTTGCCAAAGGTCTTTCCATGATCTGCAAACACAGGTAGTCCTTGACTTATGACCACAGTTTTGCGACCAGAATTTCCATAGAATAGAATAGAAATAGAATAGAATAGAATAGAATAGAATAGAGTAGAGTAGAGTAGAGTAGAGTAGAGTAGAGTAGAGAATAGAATAGAATAGAATAATAATATAGAATAGAATAATAATATAGAATAGAATAGAGTAGAGTAGAGTAGAGTAGAGTAGAGTAGAGTATAGAATAGAATAGAATAGAATAGAATAGAATAGAATAGAATAGAATAGAATAGAATAGAATAGAATAATAATATAGAGTAGAGTAGAGTAGAGTAGAGTAGATTAGAACAGAACAGAACAGAACAGAACAGAACAGAATAGAAATTCTTTATTGGCCAAGTGTGATTGGCACACAAGGAATTTGTCCCCAGGTGGTGTCTGTGAACGATCTGCTACGCTTCTAACCAGATTCCTCCAGGGTTGAGCTGTCACCTGTCTCTTGACCTCTTGATGCCTTCCCACAACACTCAAGTCAGCCACCCCAGCCCACAAGTCTCTCCTAAACTACGTACGGCCTTCTTCTCTTCTTCCTCCTTCTGCTTCTTCTCTTCTGCAGCCTGTTCTTTGGTCTGTTGCTTCTCTTCCTGGCGTAACTCATACTTGCTCCGCAAGTCACGCGGGGGCTTGATGGCGTATTTCTTAGTCTTCTCCTTTTTAGCTTCGACTTGGACCTGGGGCCAAAAACAATCCCTCTTTTTTAATCCAATCTTTGGAAGTTGTTCATTGCTAAATGTCTGCCTATGGTCAGGAGACCCAGGTGAAGCCCAAATGCTTTTAATTGTACAAAAAGGACGTGACATATTCTACTCCAGGTGATTGGCCCAAAGATACCCAGTCTGCATTCGTGCCTAAGGCAGGACTAGAACTTACCATCTCCTGGTTTCTAGCTTGGCACATTAACCTGTAGGCCAAACTGGTTCTGGATCCCACCCATGTCAGGTTCTCACCTCTTCCGGCTTCTGTAAGAGTGGGCACACTTCCTTGGACTCATCCATCATGCAGATGTCCTTGGTGGCATAGCCATTCACGCAGTAGGCATCATAGCCCGCCCCAATCAGCAGAGAGCATAAAAGGACACTGAAATCAAAGCAGTTTCCTCGCTGGTACCTCAAGATGGTTGTTGGTGAACATAAATAGCTGGGCTGGAGAGAGAAGACAGACATGCTTTAACCTGCTGTGGTTTTCAATCTTTTTACTGCAACTTTAGTTCTCTGCACTGCTTATTTTTATTATTGATTACTATGGATTTCGCTGTGAATGTTTTATACCTGTGTGCTTCAATAAAAATTTTGATACACTGTTTTTACTCATAGTTTATTTAGTTCAATGAATATACAACGTTACGTTCATTAGATAGACCACAAAAATTAAAGACACAAGGGTACAAAATATACCAGTTAATGAATATAATGAATATGCCTGACTGATTATATGCCATGAATTCAGTGTCGACTTGTAGTGACCACATAGATGGACCTTCTCCAAGACAATGTCCTTAACCTGGTCTTTCAGATCTTCCAATGACGCACACATTGGCACTGTAATTGTGATAGTATGTGTGAATGGCCTTGGATGAGGGTGTTAGGAAACACCGATGAGGAGGTCTACCTTAAGCCATCTTTATCACCACATCTACATGGCTTTGAGTTCTTCTTTGCGTCAGCTCCCCCATGGGACTTTCAGGTCACCCATGCAGGTCCTATTTCTTACCGGTGCTAGCGGAGACAGAAGAGGCTCCATGGTGAGATAGTCAGAAACAAAACGGGCCGCACTATCCCAGTTGTACAACTCTGAGTAGGGGAGCAGAGTTGGCCGGACAGTTGTGCTTACAAATTTCTGCAACAAAAGAGCCATTGGCTTACTTTCACAAACAAAGCCAACATAAATCAGGACTCTAAGCTCATCAGAAATATAATCCCATCTCAGCGGAGTTGAGATTTGAACTCAGAAAGCCAGTTTGGTCTAGAGGTGAAGGCACAAAGGCTGGAAATCAGGAAATTGTCAGTTCTAGACCTGCCTTAGGCGCAAACACCAGCTTGGGGAATTTGAGCCAATCACCA
The DNA here is from genome assembly GCF_001527695.2 of Protobothrops mucrosquamatus. Classification (NCBI taxonomy): domain Eukaryota; kingdom Metazoa; phylum Chordata; class Lepidosauria; order Squamata; family Viperidae; genus Protobothrops; species Protobothrops mucrosquamatus. Next base: position 46,001 of record NW_015388820.1, read on the forward strand.
GGAGACGGTGAGTTCTAGTCCGTGAAAGCTGGCGGGGGAACTTTGGGCCGGTCACCAGGAGATGGTGAGTTCTAGTCCTTTCTTAGGCATGAAAGCCAGCTGGGTGACTATGAAGCAATCACCAGATTGTGAGTTCTAGTCCCACCTTAGGCACAAAATCCAGATGGGTGACTTTGAGCCAGTCCTTCTCCCTCAGACCAGCCCACCTTACAGGGTTATTGTTATGGGGAAAATAGGACAAAGAAGGAGTATTGTGTGTGCTTGCCACCTTGAGTTATTTATAAAAATAATAAAGGTGTGATAAAGAACATTTTAAAAAAAATCTTGTAAAAGCTCTAGCCTTTCCATATTATGCATCAAAACATATAAGCAAAACATTCTCGGATATGATACAAAAGCCTATGTCTCGTCATGGCTAAAAACAATAAGTGCTTCCAAAATACCAGCCCAGCTCTGGAAAAAGGATTTGGTAAAATTGGTATTTTTTTATTTTATTTTTTGCGATCTTTGCTTTTTTAAAATGGATTGCATTAACCCTGATCGTCTCACAATATGATCACACACTTTGTCATTTTTTTTAGATGATTTTTAAAATTCTGCTTCAACGTTTTAATTTTCAGCGAGTTTCTAGATAAGCAAGTTCAGGGTAAATCTGTTTTTGTAGGCCAGTATAACATTCTAGATACTCTGCAAAATAAGTGAGCTTATTTAAAAACACGACATGTAAAAGTTATATTTTTTTAAAAAAAACAGGTTTGCCAGCTGCTGTTTGCTCTTTGCTCACTCCACACAAAAAGAGGAGCAGGTTTTGCAAAATGACATGCAGAAATCCATCCCAGGAAGAAATTTACAGATTGTCTGCTTATCCTGATCAGATAATGCCAGAGAGGATGTTTATGGGCAGCTTTTACACCATTATAATTTTGCAGCTGGGAGGTCACCCGCTTTGCGGACAGATAAGCAAATATAAAAGTTGTCCTTTCACAAATTCAACAACATTCCACTTAAAAAAAAACAACAACATCGAAGAAAACTTTAAAAATTAGGATGTGGAGGACAAGTGAAGGATTGTGGTGTTTGTTATAACCTGCAATTTCCTGGGAAAACCACTTTAGAAAATTCCTGGAAATTGAGTTTTTGGATTAGCTTCATAAAAATCTTCTGCATTTTTAACAAGCTGGGTGGAAGTTTGTTCTCCTCTATTTTGTTAAAAGCTGATCAACCAGCTTGTTTTTTTTAAAAAAAAAATGGCATCACACAAAGAGAGATAAGGAAGCAACAGCTTTGAAAATAGCTGAATTGGGGGTCCTGGACAATGTTTTTCCCCAAAATGGGTGTGTCTCCCACACTTCCAAAATATACATCTGATGAACTGCTAATTGGTGTTTAAGTTAATGAGCGATAGAGGCAAATTATGGATAGAGAGGGAAGATGCTGCTTGTGCTTTGGTTAAGATGGAAAATTGGCCATCGTTGACCAGTTTAATAGCCATTTGTTCTCCTTGGAAATTGCTCTGAGATTTCACACAAGCGTAACACTAGGGTGACATGGTAGCAATCTTCCAATATTTGAGGGGCTGTCACAGAGAAGAGGAGGGTCGACTTATTCTCCACAGGACCAATAAGGCAGGATAAGAAACAACAGAAGGAAACTAATCAAGGAGAAACCCAACCTAGAACTAAGGAGAAATTCCCTAAGAGTGAGAAAAATTATTCAGTGGATTAGAAATTCAGAAATTAGTGGGTATTCCATTACTGCAGTTTTTTAAAGAAGAGATTGGACAACCATTGAGACATGGTGGCGCAGTGGTTAGAATGCAGTATTGCAGGCAAACTCTGCCCACTGCCAGGAGTTCGATCCTGACTCGCTCAAGGTTGATTCAGTCTTCCATCCTTCCGAGGTCAGTAAAATGACGTCCCAGATTGTTGGGGGCAAGAGGCTGACTCTGTAAACTGCTTAGAGAGGTTGTAAAACACTATGAAGTGATAGATAAGTCTACGTGCTACTGCTATTTGTGCAGAAGTATAGGAATTCTGTTATTCTGTTACAACCATTTCTAGCAGTCCATTCTCAGCCTGTTCATCAAGCATCAGTTTCCAGATTCTTGGGGCAACTTGGAAGTTTCCTTCTAGAGCTCTTTGCCCGACTTACTTCCATGCCACATTCGTTGATTGGGTGAAGGAAGAGGGGCACACGGTCCGGGCAAAGGTGTGCGTATTGCCGATGAAAATTATCAGCCACCTGTAGAAGCAACTGCTCCTTGGGGGTGTTGGTTTTGTAGGACTCCGGCAAGTGGGCTGTGTCAATCTTGCTCCAATCAAATTCACTACATGCAGGAAAGACAAAAAAGGAAAGGCTGGTAGTCCTTGACTTACAACAGTTCGTTTAGTGACCGTTCAAAGTTACAACAGCATCCCCCTGGTCACGTGATCAAAATTTGGATGCGTGGCAACTGTCTCATATTTATGGATAGAATATGGAATGGAAGAACAGAACAGAACAGAATAGGAATTCTTTATTGGCCATTGTAACTTTGAACAGTCACTAAACAAATGGTTGTAAATCGAGGACTGTTTGCACCTAGAAATTTGCTGAGATTTCAGGGAATGACTTTACAATAGGAGACTAAAAGCGGGGTGTGGTTAGTTTTGCTCTAAGCTAGAAACAGAACACTTTCTGACCAAGTTCAAGGTGCTAATGTGCTAATGTGCTATTCCATCGTGCTGCAATTCCACTGAAGTTTAAGAGAGTTTTTTAAAAAGTTCCTGCAGCATAAGAAGAACAGAGGACTTCAGCTTTTTCCTGCTATCATGTTACAACAACCTTCACCCGTCCTTGAGTCAGCAGAACATAAACTGGCATGATAAGCTTCCTCTTGGCCCATCGCTCTCCTGCCTCAGTTGCTTCTGTTCCCGTGTGGCCCTGACTCTCAGAGTAGAGGGTGATAACCCTTCAGAGATTTCACACACCTTGACGCTGCCAGGGATGATGTCAGAAGAAAGGGAAAAACTAATTAGCACAATTCCCAGGCTGAAAAAGATGTTGCCAGGCCATATTTCTGCCAAGACTCAGTGCACATGAGCAAGGGCGCTGAATCTATATGCAAATATGAATTCCTAATTTCTAGAAGAATGGCATTGTTTTGCATGCCCCCCCCAAATTTGGAGAGGTGCATCCTTTGTCTACGGGCCACAAGTATAACTGAAATTGATGTCTACTTTGATGTGGCCTTGGAAGGGTTAGAATATGCTACAAGGTGGATTTTCAAAACATGCCAATACATTTCAGTGTAGATTTTCACAACGTGCTAATAAATTTCATTGTGGATTTTCCCACCATGCTACAACGTGGATTTTCACAACATGCTAATAATTTCCAGTGTCGATTTTAACAATGGGTTAACAAATGCCAACCCAGATTTTCATACTGTGCTAATAAATGTCGGTGTGGATTTTCACAATGGGCTAATCAATTTCACCTTGCTAAATTTCAGGCCGTTTAGGAGGCTTATGGCACAACCTATTGTGAGAACCCAGAAAAGGGGTCAATACAGTAACTCACTTTCATGCGCCCAAGTTAGGTAGTGCTTACCCTACAGCTTTAGGAACGTGGACTTTGATCCGCGACAGCTGCTTCTTCAGGTCTTGGAGTTCATTAGTAAACTTTGAGGATTTTTGCAATTCTTCCTCACCTCCCGTTTCGGGAGATCCAGATTTTTCCTCTTGGCCCTCCATCTTGCTACTCGCAACAGCACAGGTTGTCTGAAAAAACCTGGGTGATAAAGTCATAGAAAGCAAAATATCACCTCCAGAACAAACAATGTCCCTGCACTCTGGATATATTGTTCATCTATGTCAGGGGTGAGCAACTTCGGACCGTTTATGACTTGCAGACTTCAACTCCCAGAATTCCCGAGCCAGCAGGGGTGGGGAACTATGGCCTTTTTTAAGACTTGTGGACTTCAACTCCCAGAATTCCTGAGCATTATCTTTAAAAGCCCAGTTATTTTTGAAATCAGTTTTCCAAGGCAGCAATCAATATTTGAGAAAGTTATGACCACTTTTCACACAACCGTTGTAGCATCCTCATGGTTGTGTGATCAAAATTCAGACGCTTGGCAACTGACTCATATTTATGACGGTTGCGGGGTCCCAGAGTCATGTGATCATCTTTTGCGACTTTCTGACAGCAAAAGCCAGATTCACTTAACAACAGTGTTGCTAATTTCACAACTGCAATGCTTCACTTAACAAATATGGCAAGAAAAGTCATAAAATGGGGCAAAAACTCATTTAACAAATTTCTCACTTAACAACCTAAATTTTGGGCTCAAATATGGTCATATGTTGAGGACTACTTGTATCAGAGTTAGAAGAGACCTTGAAGATCTTCTAATCCAACCCCCTGCTCAAACGGGAAACCTTATACTATTTCAGACAAATGGCTGTCCTGTCTCTTCTTAAAAACCTCCAGTATAACTTCTGGATATAAACCATTCCACTAATTAATTGTTCTCACTGTCAGGAAATTTCTCCTTATTTCTAGATTGGATCTCTCCTTCCTAAGCATCCTCTGTTTCTTCTTGTCCTACCTTTGGAGAATAGTTTGATCCTCTGTTCTTTGTGGCATTTCTTAGCAACAGAAACTTTGTACTCAGTTGTGAAGGTAAACTGAGGACTACCTGTAACCCTGGTTCATACTAACTCACTTGTTCACGTGTTGTGTGAATGGAACACTACTCCTTTCAGAAATTTAGCTCTGTGGGATGAAAATTGACTATCAAAAAGCTTCTGAGCAGCATTCATGGAGGAAATGCTCCACAGTCTCTCAATAATAGTTGTGGACAAGCCTTGAAGCTAATTATTTTTCCAAAATACAAATCAAGATGAATAACTTGCATGGGTTTGCCTTATCTCTCTTCTTCCGCCGTGTCCTTCTTAAACAAGGAATTCCAAGGAGGTTTGTAAACAGCAAAGCAGAAATGCAAAAAGGGCTGGCAATTTTACAACAGGTCAAGCTGCTCCCCCCCCCCAGTCCTCCCTCCCTCCCTCCCAATTTGGTCCCTTTCCTCTGAGATAGAGGAAAGATAGAAAAAAAGAAATAAAGTAGCCTTCAAACATATCCTTGATTTAGCATTATTTGTGTAGAAAATACCGGTATGACCGTTATTCCGGAAGATTATTTTAAGATTAGATTCCGTAATCACCACTGTGGTTATGTTGCTCAATTAAGCCCTGCCAAGGAAAAATATGATGGGCTAAAGAGAGAAATATATATAAATGTATATATATATATATATATTGCAGGCATTCTCAGCTCAATAGTTATAATTTCCACTTCCTATTTTTTTCCGTTTGTTTGTTTTCTTTTCTTTTTGTTGAGAAATGAAGGTTTCTAGCAACTGAAATAACAAAGCTTTCTTCCAGTTTTCCAGCGTTTGGGGCTAACAAATGAACAGTCTAAGCTAAATGACAGAGATATACTACCAGGAGGAAAAAAAAAATTTCCTTGATGGAAAGTGAGAATTATTCTCAAACCAAAACAGAAGTCTGGACTTTACATGCAGCAAGCAATGAAAAGCATCCCTTTAAAAATAAATTAGTGCAAAGAGAAAGTTGCAATATTTCTAGCAGGTGTTTTTTCCCCAAGCTCTGAATTTTGAAAAGTTGAAAATATGTCAATGCATCTACAAAGCAATGATGGTTAAGGTGTCTGAATTGCATCAGCAGTTTTGCCCTTCACTCCTCCTTGTTTATTTGACCTTAAATACGTTTGTCCCTTTTCTAAATTCACATTATGGATGGGTCACCCTTCCCTCCTACTGACCTCCAAGTTTCTGCTCTTTCCTGCAAGATCTGTTGATCTCTGTCTCCATGACAACCAACTTCCGGAAGCAGAGGCCTCTGGGAGTCGTAGTTTTCTCCTTTGCCTCAACGGGCTTAAAGCTGCTTCAGCTGGTGAAACAGGGATATTAAGAAGCAAAAATAGGAAAACAGAATGAAATTTCCGAAGGATTTCTAAAAGAATGGCCCAGCACTTCCTCTGCAGTAACAATCAATAAAACTCACTTGTTGGTTTTGTTTAATTTTGTACCACCACCCCCCTTTTTTCATATTAATAGAAAAATAATAGTTATGGCAAACAAACTTCCATAATAAATCAATATAGGTGGTCCTCAGCTTACAACCACAACTGTAGCCAGAAATTCTATTCTATTTAAGCAGCCTAGTTCTTAAATGACTCTACAACCTGATTCTACAACCTTTTTTGCCGCTAAACAAAACAGTCACTAAACGAATGGTTGTAAGTTGAGGACTAAATGTACATAAATTTTCACTTTTGCTTCCTTTTGCATCTACTCTCTGAATTGCCATCAGTGCTAAATGCCAGTGATGGGACTTGCCATTGTGTCAGAAACATATCTTGCAGCAATCACCATTTTTTAAAAAATTTAAATTCTGTTTCTTTTCTCAGCCATATTTCTTCAGAGTATGAAACTTGAAAATTGGCTGAATAATTGGAACTTTCAGTCCCTGTGAGAAGGGTAACTGTTGTATCTCATCTAATTTCCTGGTATATCCTTCTTTCTTTCCTAACTCATCACAGACACCAGTTTTCAGCAAAACAAAAAAAAGTAAAATTTTCATCTAGGATTATTTCTGTCCCTTCGATGGAGGGCTGGGTCTGCATTAAACCTTGCTCGGATTCTCTTCAAGGATCTAAGAGGGACATCTGGAAGGATATCCTTCAAAGCATATCCTTAAAAAGACAGGAGGAGATCTAAAGTTGGGGGGAACCAAGAATTTTCTATACCCCGGGAAAGCCAGAAACCAAAAAAATACAATCCAGCTTCTAAACCGTGGCTTATTGCCTTGGATTGCTGCTGTAAGACAGTATTTTCAGAGGCGTTACAAAATCTCAATCTGGCAAAGGAATAGTCATCCCGGGAACCTTAGTAGGAGGGGACCAGCTGGTTTGGAGATAGTATATATAAGGGCAGAGTAAAGTCGGTGCCATACATACCATAGATGCTCGTGAGTTGCAAGCTGTTATGGTGAGGAAGAGAGTAGCCTATTTGTCCTTACTCTGAAGTCCAGCAGGCCCTACTTGCAAGTAAGTGCAATATTACATTGCGTCTCCTCAAAGGAATGGCTATGGGTTGTGCTAAGGTCCAGTCCATCTTCCTGTTTGAGTTTGCTTTTAGTTTCGGCATTAGACTAACTTGACACCTGTTCCTCTTCAGATAAATTGACTAAAGAAACCGATGGGGTTCCTTTTTTCATTTTGTTTCGTTTTTTCTTTTAAGAATTACACATTTCTTTCCTGGGGAGGGGCAGTGTGTTTGAATTCTTCAAGGATTATTCTCTGAATTTCTTCTGAAGTCCAGAACGACTTGATCTGGGCATACATTGGAGGGATTCCTGTAAGAGAAACCTTTTTAAAATAATCTTTTAAAACTTTGATATTAGTGTTCTTTGCTAGAGTTTAAGGAACAGGACAGCTAAACAATCTCCATAACTTGATTTAGAGCAATTCTCACAATTAAATGCTTTGTTCCCCCACTCCCAATTTCAGTTCTTTGACCTTCAAAACGTTGAGATTGTTTTAAACAGATGTCTCAAAGGCAGATATTTAATCAAATTTCACCAAGATGATGTAATGGGAGTATCCTTGCTTGTTTGAACTAGGGAGATGCACTTAAAGGCAAAAGAGGTTTCTTAGGGCTAAAAATACTTATCTACTCTGAATTAAAAAACTCTTTGAAGATGATGGCTACATTCAGAAACAATTGGTTGAAAACAGTTTTAGCTATTGCTAGATAGAATAATACGTATATTTTAAATTAAGACTGGGGGAGGATTTTCTTCAGGTTTAATTAATTGGAGAACAAATGTGTTGAAAATTCTGGTGCTTATTCTGGGTTTTATAATGTATTAATGGCTGTAATTAGAGCGCCATGTTTCCTTATATTTTTTGAGTGGGTTGTTATTTGTTGCTTTTAATTGTGTATGCCTCTCTGTATCTGATACTGAGTGGGTAGATAAATGAATTAATACCAAATAATTAATAAACATAACTCCCAGCTTGAGAATGTCTGTGGCAGAGAAGGTATTTTAAGATGAGAAATGGTGCAATAGTCAGTGTGTCTTCTGTGATATTTGTTAATGTGGTTTGCCCTAATGGAATACAAGGAGCCACAGACTAAGCTAGCAAAACTAGCCAATGAAGTTAGTTTTTCATTCATTGTGTTGTGTAAACCAGGAACACTGAATTAATTGAATAAGCCATGCAATATCTGAATGCAGGAGGGGGTGATTGTGTAACCCACAGTTCAGTCAATCTGAATAAACACATGTAAATACAGTTAGCTGTGTCTCTATAATGCCATAAAACACAAAGTACCCAGTAATCTTAACCAGTTCTGGCCTACAAACCCATCAATGTGGTTAAATTGACCATTGTGATTCCATATGCTCTGAGGATACAGAAAATTAATTTTGGAACTTCCAGTTAATTTATCTACTCAGAATATATTGCACTAAATACAGTAGCTAAACGCAGAAGAGACGTTCTCCCCAATTCTCTTCACAGTGGCTGTGTTTGCATGGCACTCTGAACTACAAACCAGCTAACCATTATTGTAGCTTAGCCTGTCATGTGAATGTCAGCACTGTAGGTTGATTATGGTTCAGCGTGTCTTGAGTATGCAGAAAACCGGTGAACTGAAAAAGCCAAGGTTCTCTTAACCATGGATGTGTTTTTGAAAGGCAGCGGATGAATATCATGGTGACCAGATTTGAAAGAAGAGGGCGGGACTGTAGTTGCAGAAAATGTGAATGAAAAGAGAACATCACTAGGTCACCCTTAGTGAGGAAAGTTCTCAGTGGCATAACTATTCAAGATGAAGGACCTCCAATTCTACCATGTCCACAACAGAGCCCTCTGCTCAAAAGTATCTGCAGGCAGAGGTCAGAAAAGTTAAGAGGGTGGCCAATCAAAGCCTACCCATTTTAAGTAAGTCATTTGCACCCAGCACCTTAAAAAGAGGGAGGGGCTTAAGTCACATGGCTATGGCCACCATCTCAACTTTTTAAAACTCTCCCCCCTCCCCCCACGGTCCCTGGTTCGCTACCTGCAGTTCAAGGTGGGTGTACCTTGGGCATAGATCGGTCCACCTGTTGGGAAGCAAATTCAGCCCGTGGGAAGAAAACTCTTGAAAATTTAAAATAAGGCAGGTTGAAGCTGCAACAAGATATAGGGGTGAGTATAGAGATCAGCAAACAGGTCTTTGGCCTCTCTGTTCATTCTTAATTCCATCCCTTTTCCATTGCAGATACTTAATCTGAATTTTTAAAAAAAATATTAGAAAAAATTAAATATTTTCTTAAAATATGGATAAAATTGCAAACCAAATAGATTTTTTTCTGATTATGAATCGGGTTGTTTTGCTGCTGTTTTGCATCCAGTCAAGATCACGTGTGGCGTCATCCCAGGGTTACGGGACACTCTATTTAAAATGTTCAGATTGCAAAAATGGTGAGACTTGGTCTGAACTGGGAAGCTCAACGTGGTTAGTTGGACCTGATTAGATAAAAGACCACCAAGAGAAGACCAGGGGAGCTGGAAAAAAATGTGTGCTGGAAGACTCTAACGGCACATTTTTCTATACTATTACCAAAGCTCCATCAAAGTGCCCAGGAATTCATTTCAATTTGAGGCAGCCTTGACCTTGATCATAAATACCTTCTTTTTCTTCTTCCAGGATATGATTACGATGTTCTGGTTTATAGTTCCAGTTCTCCTCTTCCCTGTGATTGACAGCTCTGACTGTAAGTTTCTGGTTCCTTCTTGGAAAAGGCTGGCTAGAGGGAGGGTGGGTGAACCTCCAGCTGCCTCTAAGTCTACCAACTTGGGTGTTTTTCATTTGAACTACTCCTGAGAAGAAACAGGACCAGGAGCATTAAGCTGTGTCCTTCCTGTGGAGTTACAGGAACAGACCTTTGCAATTAACAGAATCTTTACAGCCTGACAAACTAAGGAGGGTCTCTGCTGAGCGTCTTGCCCCACCCACCATGCAGCTGTGGGCTGTGCGTCTCTCTTATCTGACCATTCCCACAGCAGCCTCACATGGCCCAGTCTCCAAGGTTTTCCCCACACCTCACGATATACAGAGATGCCTAACCTGGTTCTCCAGAAGGACACGTGGCCTCCAGCACCCTGAAGAACAATCTCAGAGAAGTTGTCGCTCATGTTGTGCACCTAAATTGTAAATCTGTAAAATCTGTAAATGATGACGTTGTTCGTCTGACTGTCCTATGAACTGACTGTGGGGCTTGCAGACATGGGCTGCAGAAGACGAAGGACACTAGATGGCACCATAGCAACATAGAAAGCAGTAACTCTGCTTCCGTCTAGTCTTGGGAGGCTGTGCAGCTGAGCCTGGAGCCTCCAAATGCAAAGGAATTAAGCACACCTGGTGCCCATGGTGGGGAGGATGTTTTTGTAAAACTTCCAAGAATTGCTCTACCTGCCTTAAAGTGAAACAGAGCCAGCAATAAGAAACAGGCATAGAGTACGGAGTTGTGTTGGGGCGCAAGGGTGGAAACTGTGGTTTTTCTCTGCTGGTGACCCACCATCTGATGGATCCCTTCGGTTCTAGATCACCTGATGGAGCTCCAGAAACGCAGCGGAGAGGAAGCGGTGAGGCTTCGCAGGACCTTGGGACCCTGCCTTCCAAATCCGTGTTTTCACCAGGGAAAGTGCAGGGTTGTGAGCAACAGTCCAAATTGCACTTGCAAGACCGGCTTTACGGGACGATTCTGTAAAGGTAAGACGCATCTTGCTCTGGGATGCAAAGGCCTACAGATTTTCCGTGTTCAAAGACTTTTCTTAACTTAGAAGCTTGGGGAGTTGTTCTTTTTTCTGTTTCCCCAGAAACACTTAACTGATTTGGCATAAAAAGCATTTTGAAGTTCTCCACCAGGAGGGATTACCCTGCCTTCAAAAATTCCTATAAATGTCTTTATTATAAGCAAACTTAAGAGTTACCAGATGCAGAGAAAAAGGTTTTTTTCCCCCCAGGAACATGTCCTTGAGGAGATCTTTCCCTTTGAGGACATTTTGCTTTCAGTCATTCTTTGGGGTGAACACTGTTTTTTTTATTGTTCTCTTTTAACTGAAGCACAATTCTATTACAGGTTGAATCCGGTAAAATTGTCCTGCAAAATTGCAGACCTCTTCCCCCAATGATATTTCAAAATCAGAATGTGTAAATTATCAAAATATATCCTTCAGCATCACGCCCATGTTGAGCAGTGTTGAGCCTCAAGGCAACTTTCCATTTTATACTGTTTCTAAGTCTAATATTAATGGAATCTTTCATAGCTGAGAAATTCTTAGTGATCAGAGAGCCAAGAGGTATATATGAAAGGTATGTCCTTCATTCCACAATGGATTGTCATATTTACATTCAGTCCCACAGAAAGATCTTGGGGTCCTAGTGGACAATCATGAGCCAACACTGTGTGGGAGCAGCCAAAAAAAGCCAACACAATCCTAGGCTGCATTAATAGAGGGATAGAATCAAGATCACGTGAAGTTTTAGTACCACTTTACAAAGCCTTAATAAGACCACCCTTGGGATACTGCATCCATTTCTGGTCACCACGATATAAAAAAGATGTTGAGACTTTGGAAAGAATGCAGAAAAGAGCAACTAAGATGATTAAAGGCCTGGAGACTAAAACACATGAAGAACGGTTGCAGCAATTGGGTATGGCCAGTCTAGACAAAAGAAGGACAAGGGAAGACATGATAGTAGTGTTCCAATACTTGAGGGGGTGCCACAAGGAAGAGGGGGTCAGCCTATTCTCCAGAGCACCTGAAGGCAAGACAAGAAACAACAGATGGAAACTAATCAAGGAGAGAAGAAACCTGGAATTAAGGAGAAACTTCCTAACACTGAGGACAATCAACCAGTGGAACAGCTTGCCTCCAGAAATCGTGGGTGCTCCATCACTGGAGGTTTTTAAGAAGAGTTGGAACAGCCATTTGTCTGGAATGTTATAGGGTCTCCTGCTTGTTCAGAGGGTTGGACTAGAGGACCTCCAAGGCCCCTTCCAACTCTACTATTCTGTTATTCTGTTAAGATATGGAGGTGAAACTCCAGTGCGAGGAGGAGTATATGAAGATGCTGGTGAGGAAGGAAGTGTTTGAGACACTGAAAGTCCCACTGAGATCCGTCCATCTGAAGAATAGCTCCTGTGCCCTTTCTGAGCAAGATGAGGATGGAGAGAGCTTCTTCGGAGCCACGTTGACAGGTGAAAACCACACCGCCTGCGGGTCAGAGATCAAGGTAGGTGGAGGATACAGGTACAGGTAGTTCTCAGCGTACGACCACAATTGAGCCCAAAATTTTCATGGCAAAGCAAGACAATGCTTAAGAGAGTTTTTGACCCATTTTATGACCTTTCTTGCCACAGCTGTTAAGTGACTCACTGATGTTAAGTTAGTAACACATTTATTAAGTAAAACTGGCTTCCCCCATTAACCTTGCGTGTCAGAAGTTTGCAAAAAAGCGTTGCATTACTGTACTACACTCTTCACCCATAATCCTGAGCTTGGCCCCTGTAATCTAGTTTGTGGTCCATTTTGCAGGTCAACGATTCTCACGTGTCTTATGCCAACGTGATCGAGTCAGACCGGGAGGATAACGGTGTGATCACCAGGAGTGCTGTGATTCTCATACATTTCTCCTGCATCTATACCTACAAGCGTGTAGTCAGCTTGCAGTACTCACTCAAGGCTATGGACACGTACGTTGTGGCTTGGGTTGCTGTAAGCATTCTCTTTAGCTATCTACCTGATGTCCCGTGTTAGGATGGCTATGATAGTTTCAGACCATTCTGTAAGCTGGCAAGCTGAGTCTCAACAGATGCACCAGTGGCTTTGGCATCCATCCTACGTGGTTTTGAGATCACCAGTCAAAAGTGGTGCTGGGCGTGGCCATAGTCTGCAGCCTGAAGGGAGATCCCATGTTTTGCAACTGAAGGTTCAATCTCCAACAGGTTTAGCTAGGAAGGACCCCTTTCTAAAACTCCAAGATACCGAGCACTATGGCTTGACATAAGACAATCGCCAATAGGTTTGTTATTGTTTCAAAAGCAGTACACTCCACACTTCTGAGGGTTAGGAAATTGCAAGGAATGGGTTGGGTAAGTAACCTTCCAAGACCTCCTTTTGCATTATTTTTTTTTGCCTATTCAAGGGATACAACCAACAACCTTTGTAAGGGGAAATGAGCAAGGCTTTGGAATTCCTGTTTTTTTTTTTTTAATAAAATACTTTCACTTCTGTCTTCCTTCTTTAAGATGACAAGCATTCTCAGAGTAGGACTGCCTTTAATTTTTTCTCAGAGGGCCTATTAATACATGTGTTCTATTATCAAAGGTTAAATTCAATAATAAGGTCCAAAGAGTGATATAAGGATCATCTAGGACCTGATCAGGTGCAGGCTGGGAGATGACTAGCAGGTAGAATGGTAAGATAAGAACGAGAATTATGCAGCATGATTATTATTCATCATTAATCTGATTGATTGATTATGTGCTATCAAGGCCATAACTATGCTTTGTTTTTAGGTGCTATGTACATAGTCTATTGACACCCTGTCTCAGATACCTTCTAGCATAAAATAAAGGTGATCCTCTTTTACCAGGTATATGCAGCAGTTTGATGCTAAGTACTTCGCAGCAATTTGTTTTATATAGTGTAATTTATGTTTTTTCTCTTCCTGGTGTGCTGTTATTAGTTGCACGTTAATTGTTTTACTTTTTTAGACAGGATTGTAGAAACAGTTGAAGATACTTAGAGGGTCTTCCAGAAAGCCTATGTGGAATAGAAAAAATAATAGCAGTGAGAAAGTTGAATAATGAAATGTTCCTCTTAAGTCTTGGCAGTATATTCCTGCTGGTATGACAAATTTGTAGTTGCAAGAGAAGTCAAAAATAGTTGAGCTGCAAACTGAAAGGGCACAGTTGACTTCACGTGGACAATTTAGAAGAACAGTAGCTTAGCACAGGAGGTCTCCAAATTTGGCAATTTTAAGACTTGTGGACTTCAACTCCCAGAATTCCTCATCAGCAACTCATTCCCTCTTCACACAGATACACCTCTCAGACAGACAGATTGATGGGCGATATTTCTGTTTCCTAGGTTTGTGCAATTTTCAGTCAAAGAAGGGGACTTTACCGTAACCATGGGCCTCTACGAGAGTGCTGGCTTCCAGAAGCCTTACAGCCAGCAGCCACTGTCGCTTCTCATGTCAGACACCCTGTACGTCCTCCTGCAGATAGAAGGGCAAGACCAGGTGAAGTACTTCTTCCTAAGTGTGGAGGACTGCTGGGGCACCCCAACGAACAACCCCGATGACAGCACAAAGCACTACCTCATCATGAAGGGGTAAGAGGCATGGCTGGGGTTGTCTAGGATGCTGGTTGAAGATCCAGGGTGGTGAGGAGAGTGGACAATCGTTTGGTGCTATGAGCACATTTTGAAACCAGAGAACTCTTTGAGCATGGATGGATGGATGGATGGATGGATGGACAGATAGTCCTTGAGTTACAACCATTCATTTTGTAACCATTCAAATTTACAATGACAAAGGAAAAAGTGTGGGCCAGCAATTGTAAATGATGACTACAGGAAGGGGGGGGACCTGTTTTTCAATGGCCCATTTTCTTCTAGGTGTCCTCACGACAAGACGCTGGACTTCCTCAATGCCATTGGAACCAGCACGGTGGCCAAGTTTAGCTTTCAGATGTTCCAGTTCAAGAACTTGTCCGAGGTCTTCCTACACTGCCAAGTCCGTCTGTGCATTCCAGCCAACCAGGAGCCGTGCGCCAAGGTGAACCCACATCTTTTGCACGTGGCTGTTCAACGCCGGGCACTTTTTCATATCTTCTTGGGAGCTGAACAGCTTATTTATTTGCAATCCCTGATCTGGGGAAAATGTTTGGGTCACAGTGAAGAAGCTACGAAGAAGGTGCGGCTTTGGGGAGCCCTTGACTCTTGACCATAACTGAGCCTGGAATTACGTGCATTGGTTGTGCTGATGATTAAGCGGGTCACCCCATGACTGTGCCCACTTTTATGACCTTTTTTGCTGCAATCACTAAGTCAATGTGGTGACCTTTAAGCAAAACACATTATCGGCAATGGTTTTTAATTTTTTTTGCTGGAAATTGGAAGTAAAAGCCGGTTCCCAGAAAAAAAACATCAATCACAATCATGTGTCCACAGGATACCGCAAACGTTTGTAAATGTGGGCAGATGGCTGAGCTGTCCAAAATGGGATCACATGACTGTGGGGTTGGTCAAAATGGGATGATTCGACGTGGCCAAACTGCTGTGGCCAACTCATTGCTGCCAACTCAACGTAGTCAGCTTTATTATTAGCATTAGCTCCATCGTCCATTGGGGTTTTTGTTATGCACATACTTACTTCTCTCTTTTCCTTGGGTGACAGCAATGTCCCATCAAGCAAAGGAACAGGAGGCATCTGGAGGACGAATACATGAAGGTGGTCTCCTACGGGCCCGTTGTGTTTGCAGCGCAGTCACACTTGGAAACCCGGAACACCCACGACCAACCGTCCTTCTTGGGTATGGCACCATCTTCAGTTTGATGCCCCAGGGAGGGGGGTAATTGTGACTTCCACTTGAGCTTTTGGACCCCCAGTGCCCTGGGATGTCCACACTCTTTTCCAGCTCCTTGGGGATGGAGAGGGAATAGGGTATCTGCCTTCCTCTCTGAAGGAGTTCAAGATCCAGTTTTAATTTTAGTGTCCCCTGAATTATCCCACCCAAAATATACACTGAAAAAAATTATCAGCGTCCCTGCCCATATCTCCAGTGTATCTGAAAAACCAATTTAAAAAAAAAAAAAAAGTACAGGAAAGTTTTTATAAATTATCTGGACCGTTCTTTGGAAGCAACATTTTCATTTTTAAACAGACTGATGAAATTTGTGCTCATTCCTGTCTTCTTCCTTCTCTCTCTTCCTTCCCTTCTATTCCCTTCCTTTCCCATGTCTGTCTGTCTGTCTCTATCTGTCTGTCTGTGTCTGTCTATCTATCCCTCCACTGTTTCCTTTCCCTTCCTTCTTTTTCCTTCCTTCCTTCCTTCCTTCCTTCCTTCCTTCCTTCCTTCCTTCTCTCTCTCTCTCTCTCTCTCTCTCTCTCTTCATTCCTCCTCTTCTCCCCCCTTTCCCCTCCCTCCCTCCCTCCCTCCTCATTCCAGGATCGCAGGTGTGGATCCCTGTGGTGATGGCCGTGGTAGCCATCACTGCAATCTTCATCTTCATAGCTGTTGTAAAAGTCATGAAGAAATGAGCAACTTCCAAATAAATCTATAATTGCAGATCACACCAGGGCCAGTTTGCAATTTTCTCCCCTGAAAGAGGTTTCCAAGAACTGCCGTGTTGAAAAGTTCTGGGTGTCCTTTAAGGGATAGGAGAATTTTGGAGAACGTTTCTCGGGTCAAAGCTAACCGTTCTTGCCCGCATTGAATGACCACGTTGCTCAGGAAAAGGCGCAAACGTCTTGTCGTCTCACTGGTGATCTGCAGACTCTCTGGCTTCCATTAGATCCCTGGTGAGAGCCCTCTTCCTGGGGGATTTTCCAGATTCGGAAGGAGCAGCAGCCAGGGAGGCTTCAGGCCAATGAAAAGACGTGGATCAGAAAACAGCAACCTCAGCCATCTCCTCCCTTTTCCCTTTTGGCTAAGAGCAGATTTAGGTACATCACAGAGAAATTTGAAAGAAAGTGTTCTGAGAATAAAGTAGCAAAACAGAGGGAAGAAAACTCTGAAGAAATCCCAAATTTGATGAAAGCAAAATTCAACATGGCGTTATCTCTGATGCGCAAGCTTGCTTTTGGGACCCACGAAAGCCACAATATGACGACAAATATTGGTGTGTTCTGGCTTCTGGTCTTGCCTGCCTATTTTTTTTTTCTTTTTTTAACCTCAGTTTGAAGCACAAAGTTCCTGCCCTTATCTTGATTTACAAGAATGCCTCTTGGCCACCTGTTAGACCTCAAAGCTGTTGAAATGTGCTTGGTAGTTCAGGAAAAAGTAGAACAGAAAACAGCTGGGGGGAAAAAGTCAGGGAAAAACCAGACCCACTTATTTTCTGGAAAAGAGTGTGTTAACCCTGGTTCCCCTTTCTGGGGCCAACCCTTTAGTCCAAGGCCCACGGTCACACTCTCAAAGTGTGGCAGCTGCCCCCCCAAGATAGCTTATCCTGTTGTTAAGCTTTTATTCCTCTGAGTTTGCAAAAAAGGAATCAGTTGAAGAAGCTTCATTCAGCAATTGGAATCTGATCTTGCAGTCCAGTTTCTACCTACGATGTGCAAAATTTGAAACAGTGGCCTGTAAAAAATTAAGCATTTAACCTTGATTGTTAGTGTGGTGACATACACCGCAAGAATTCTAACTTAACCTTATGAAAGTAGGCCTTCTCTTGCTCTAACACAGTGTTTCTCAAATTTGGCAACTTTAAGATGGGTGGACTTCAACTCCCAGAATGCCCCTACCAGCATGCATGCTGGGGAATTCTGAGTGTTGAAGTCCACCCATCTTAAAGTTGAATTTTGGGAGTTGAAGTCCACAAAAAATCCACATATCCAGAAATTGCCAGGGTTGTGAAACACGGCTCTAGCGTAGCTTTCTGCTAGGATTCCTATTTATGGTGTTGGATTTTCTTTCGTTAGCTGCTGTGGTTGGTGTGTACCAGCAGCGTGCAAGAATTTAAATGTGATAAATAAAATTTGAGTCAAAATTTGGGTCAATCAAAGTTCTCATTTATCTCAAATCAGTTGCTTAACCACATCCTATTTGTCTACACTTCCTTGAGTACCCTCCCTTTTTTTGAATTCTCTCCTCTCTTCTCTGTTGAATCATGAAATTGTAGGTTTGGAAGGAAACTTGAAGGGTGGGTTAAGGTTGGGGTTTTAGTCCATCTCTCCCAGTGCAAGGCAGGAGACCTTATACCAAACAAATGGCTGTCCAATTTCTTCTTGAAAACCTCTGGTGATGGAGCACCCAAACTTCTGGAGGCAAAGCCATTCCCACTGAGTAATTGTTCTCACTGCCAAGAAATTTCTCCTTAATTCTAGGTTGGGTCTCTCTTTAATGACCTTCCATCTGTTGCTTCTTGTCCTGCTCTCAAGCACTTTGGAGACTAAATGGACCCCCCCCTTTCCTGTGGCAGCCTTCCCCCCTTCAAGGTCACACTGCAGAGGTGTTTGAACGGTACAGACAGTTCCCATAATAAAAGGAGCGTATGTGATTGGACAACGCAATGGACATTGCAAGGGGACAGCCAAAGGGGGGGGGGAAATTCAAGTTTAATTACGTGGACATTTGAGCGGGAAATTCAGAGCTGGTTTTGCTTCTTTTGTACCAAAGTAGTGTACTCAGTAAAAGTAGTACTTTTAGGAAGAGCAGCGTCCTTTCTTGGATTAGGTAGCTGGACATCTGACCCCGTCATTCTTTCAGATGATAGCCGCAAACAATATTTCCAGGTGGTAAAAACAGAAGGATGCTGAGAACAAAATTCCCATAACTCATCCAATAAAATGGCCAATCAAGTGTCCCTTGAAACCAGGGGTACTAATAGGAAGGGAGGGGCCAAAAAAGGCAAGATGGCGGCTTCAAGCCCTCTATCCCAGTCCAGCCCTTTCTCGTGTGCAGGATGGTTGTGACTGCCACGGTGTCTCCCTTTGACTCCCTTCCTGCAGACTCCCCCACGTACAGCCTGACTTCTTTTCGCTCTCCACAGCTTTTCAGCCTGGCCCACAACAACAACCACCACCCAAATTGTTGCCTGAGCTATATCTTGTCCAGACGTAATCAGGAAGGTATCTGCACTAATAAAATTTGCCTTTAATATACACATAGCTTAAATTTCAATGTACTCTCATAAACTTTTTACACCACTGCAATTTTTTAAAAAAAATATTTACATTAGAAAAAAAGAGCCATACAAACACAGGTAGTCCTTGCACAAAGGGCCACAATGGAGCCCAACTTTTCTGTTGCTAAGAGAGACGTTAAATAAGTTTTGCCCCATTTTACGACCTTTCTTGCCACAGTTGTTAAGTGAACTCCTGCAGTTGTTAATTTAGTGACACAGTTCTTAAGTGACTCTGGCTTCCCCTTAGACTTTGCTTGTCAGAAGGTTGCAAAAGGGGGGGGGGTCACATGACCCCGGGACACTGTAGCAGTCATAAATATGAGTCAGTTGCCAAAAGTGTCTGAAGTTTGATCACGTGACCACAGGGACGCTGCAACGGTCATAAGTGTGAAAAATGGTCATAGGTCATATTTTTCAGTGCCATTGTACATTTGAAAGGTCACTAAACAAACTATTGTAAGTCAAAAATTTCCTGTATTGAAGGAAAACAGGTCAGTATCGTCTCCAAGCTACCCAGAGGTATGAAGTCACCCAGGTCCACCAAAGAATTGCTTGGCTGAGTTTCCAGGGAGATCCTCCCACGAGCATCTCCCACCCAAAGTCCTCCTGGCCGGGACGAGGTCAGATGCTGGAGCTGCTGGACTGGAGCTTCAGGGTGGTGGAAGTTGTGCACTGCGTGGAACTCGACCTGCGAGCCTGCAGCACTTTGGCCAAGTACCAAAGGAAGATGAGGAAGCCTGGAGAAACGGGAGAAGATCAGAGATGTTGAGCAGCCCCTGGAAGGCAGTGAGGAATCCGGACACAGCGACGGAACTGCAGTGTAATGTGGCACTGCAGGAATAACCTTGAGGGACAGGAGGAAGAGCTGCAGCCAAAGCAACAGATAGATAAAAGAAATTCAAGTCGGGGGCAGAAACGTAATCTGAGAAAGCATCTCAAGCAGGAACCTCCCTAATTGACATGGAGATAAAGGGAGGAAGGTGGAAGTGTAATTCGATTGGCAAGATTCTGTTACTATAACCTTGCAATAAAAGTAGACAATAAACAACAGAATAATAGAGTTGGAGCTGGAGAAAGAGGAGAATGTCACAGAGCTTAAGCAGTCCCTAGAAGGGAGTGAGCAATTGGGATGCAGGGAAAGAACAGCAGCAGGGTTGAGGGCTGCTGACCATCACGTGCTATGGAAGGATTGAAATTCAGAAGTTAAGGACATTTTTTTTCACGATCCCAAGAGTAAGGTGAGCAGGAATACTCACTGACCTTGGAGAGAGTTGATGATGGTGAAAATATAGACAGCCACCAACGTGAGGGTCCCGGAAATGACCGCAAAGAAGACCACCCCCCACGGGATGCCCAGCACGCAGCTCAGGCCCAGGAGCATCACTGCATATTCCCAGTGACGCTCTCGGTGTCTCAGCCTGAGAGTCTCGTACACCATGGTGGCCAGCATTATGCTGTTGAAGAAGAGCACCAGGCTTAAATAGCCCAAATTCAGGAAACTGTGGATCTCCTGTTTGGAACTCCAACAGCTGGAGAAGAAGAGAAAAAACAGAAAAGTAAGTCTAGGCACTATTTAACTAGCTGGAAGGCACATGAAAATTGGAATACGAGCCCTCAGATAGGCTGCGAAATTTTCTTTAAGCTGACATCTTCCCAAAAAACAGGACACTCCAGGACACTCAAGGGCCAATCATGAATGTGATGCATCCCACCCTCTTTGTGACTTCTGCTCATTCCCTTATTCTCCAAGAAAGTTGGTTGATGGGAAATGATGTTATAGCACTACCTGGCTACAGGTGTTTTTATAATGAGCTACGAGGGACCAAAAGATGGGCCATGCTAAGGGGGGGGCTTAATGAGCCTAGCTCAGGGGTCTTCAAACTTGGCCCATTTATGACTTATGACCCAGAGGTGGACAACTGTTAATCCTCAAGAAAAAATGCATCTTTCTGAATAGACAGCAGGGGGCAATTTTGTTCTGTCCCTCAGGAACTTACAAGCGTGCTTTGGTGTAATTCTCAGAAGACGTATAGACGTTAATAGAGGAAGAGCCATAGTAGGACTGATCAATGACAAAAATTAGACATACGATGAGTATAGGAAGACCTGCAAAGGAGAACAGCTGGAGTTAATGCCACATCCAGCCCAACTCCACAACAATTGTTAAAAGATAAGTTCAAGCTAGTACAAAAATATGTAAGAAATCTTAGATAAAATATAATAGTTCCAGAGTAAGAGACAGTAAGATCCAAAACAAGGATGCAAAAAATCTTTTATCACTCACCCCAGCCTATTAAGGACAGCTTGACAATTAAGCATTTGATGTAGGAGTTGAAGACTTCAATCACCATCCGGTAGAGAGTGTAGCCCTCAATGGCCATCCAGGTCAAGCACGCAAGCACGGAAAAATGCAGGAACATGCCACCAGCTTTGCAAGCCGTGTCCCCTCCGAAAGGAGCCAGGTGCACCGCAATGAGGAAGCTCACATCGATGAGAAAGATGGCCCAGAGGAGATTCATGTGGACAAAGACAATGTGGTCCCTCTGCTTTTTCCTGTGAAGAAGGAAGAGCATCATACTTCTCTTCTTGATTGAGGCTCTGAGCTGCGGTCATGAAAAGTCTCAGAACCTGTTGTGGGAAAGGGTTTGATCCCCAAGACCTGATCCCTGAGTTATCTAACCTGCTTCCCTCCAGATGTTCTGCAACCCATTCTCACACTCCATTGCTGTTGGCCGTGCTGGTTGGGGCTCATGGAGTCCCTGCAGATTTTACTCCGCTAGCCATTGCTACTCTGTGAGTGGTGCCTGAAGATCTTTCTTCAGTCATGTGGCCAGCGTAACATCATGGAGTGCTGTTTCCTCTCCACCAAAGTAGTACCTATTTATCTACTCTCATTTGCATGCTTTCAAACTGATATTTTGCCAGGAGCTGAGGCGATGACGGGAGCTTACCCCACTGCCAGGAACTCGGGTCTTGGACCCGGGTTGCCAGTTTTCCAGCTGACTAGCCCATGTCTTAACTGCTGAGCCCAATGTAACTCAGAGCTAGAAAAATCATGATGCATGTTTTCCTGATGCATGTTGAGATGTTCCTGCACTTGATCTCACAGGGTTCTTCTTCGCTGTCTTTGCTTGTTCCTTCTTCAGTGCTATTCTAAATTCCTTCTAAGGTCCTTCTGAATCCTTCCCTTTTCCAAATCCCGACTTAGAGCAAAATATCAACTTATCCTACCTCAAGCAAAGGAAGACAATGGTGACGAGTGAAGCCAGAGCCGAAATGATGCAACCAACAAAAGTAACAATCCTCAGATATTCCTCGTGGATCTCGTCTATATCTGAGAAAGGGAGCTGTGGAAGGAAAGGAAGGAAGGAAAAGATCTAAGAAGGGTAAAGGAATATGAAAGATTTTTTCAGCAGCTCCAGGATTGAAGGAATCATAATGTTCTGAATGTGGTTGGGCCACAACTAGAAGATTTTGTAGGAAGCAATGAGGCCCTCAAGTCTAACTTCCTGCGAGGGATCAAATCTCTGAAAGGTGTCTTCACATCCTGTGAAGAAGAATTTGCTATCTTCCTGCATTTGTCTACCTTCAGTTTCAATAAATATTGAATAATATTAAATAAATAAATAGAATTCTACTACTGTATAGTCAGTTTTTCTTGGTTAGGTTCAAGAGTAAGAGATCTCCTGATGCCTTCTCATCCTTCACCACTGGCCAATCTTTCTGAATTTTTGGGAATTGTAGTCCTCCACCACCCTTTGTCCCCATATCTTCTGCAGGATGCTGATATGGAGTTTGGCACTCACCATGACCACCGCAAAGAAGGTGAGATGGTCACAAAGGCAGGTTGTTTGGTTCTCTTTATGCACCACTTCACAGCCTGATGTGTTCCACTTGCCGATGTCACCGGCTACAATCAAAAGGAGAGGCTCCTTTAGAGATGATTGTGAGGTCCTGCCTCAGCTGTCCTCTCAGGAAAGCAAAACTCTTGAAACAGGCATCATTTCCAAAAGATCTTTTACTGAAAGTGATTGCAGGGAGGTGAGGGAGAATCTGAAGTTCCCGCGCAAAAGCGTTAAGCTAAAAGCTCCAATTCCCCAACCCCAAACCAACACAGACCTCGAGGCTGTGTGACCCAAAAAGGAGCCCAGGGGTCAGCTAGGGCCTAGGACAGGGGTAGGCAACCTTGGCTCTTTTATGATTCGTGGACTTCAACTCCCAGAATTCCTGAGCCAGCCATGCTGAGAGGAAAGGGAGAGGTTTCCAAGCTGAGCCAAGCTGGCTCAGGAATTCTGGGAGTTGAAGTCCACCAGTCATATAAGAGCCAAGGTTCCTCACTCCTGGCCTAGGGTCTTTTGCTAAGGCTAGAAGACCTCCAAGGTCCCTTTCAACTCTGTCATTCTGTTATTCCTTCCAAATCTTCACATTCATGCTCCAAACTTCCTTGGACACTTACGCTTGGCGCCCATAACCCAGAAGACACACGAGGGAGTCACATTCTTCTGAAATAAAATCAAAATTCAAATAAAGAATGTCATGCATGGTATTTTGTTTTTAAAAAAATGTAAAATAAGGGAGCCATCATAACGATACATGAAGTGTTTCTTAGCCTCTGCAGGTTTAAAATGGCTTATCCCATATCACAAGAATGTAGAAACGTATGAAGAATCTTGATAGAGACCTTCCTGGTACTGCAAACAAGCCAGGATCAGGGCAATGGGAAGAAGAGATTTTTTGACCTACCTGGAGGTGGTTGTGCCAAATAGTGATTGATATCCGCTCTTTTGGAAGCAACCCACGGACCGGTGTGTTTCCCACTGAGATGCCAATCACTTTTCCACCAAAGATTGGGCGGGAATCATTATCCTGTCAGGAACAATTTTAGATGATATAGATCAGGGGTAGTCAACCTTGGCTCTTTTATGACTCGTGGACTTCCTGGCTCAGGAATTCTGGGAATTCTGGGAATTGAAGTCCACGAGTCATAAAAGAGCCAAGGTTGACTCCTCTGATATAGATAATGATTGATGAGATAGATAGATAGATAGATAGATAGATAGATAGATAGATAGATAGATAGATAGATAGATAGATAGATAGATAGATGGATAGATAGATACAAGAGAAAGAGAGAGAGAAATGGATAGACAGAGAGGCAAACAAATAGACAGATGGATAGAGAGACAGATATCATTATCCTGTCAGAAACTAAGTTTAGATGATTGATAGGTTGATAGGTAGAAGAGAGAGAGGGAGAACAATAGACAGACAGGCCGATAGACAGATATGGACAGACAGACAGAGACAGACAGTCATAAGGACCATCTTCTGTCTCGTTCCCTTTCTGTAACGTATCTGTTCTGCGATGCCAGTAAATCCA
The DNA here is from genome assembly GCF_001527695.2 of Protobothrops mucrosquamatus. Classification (NCBI taxonomy): domain Eukaryota; kingdom Metazoa; phylum Chordata; class Lepidosauria; order Squamata; family Viperidae; genus Protobothrops; species Protobothrops mucrosquamatus. The sequence goes on from NW_015388820.1 coordinate 70,356, forward strand.
CAAAAGCTTGTTTTGTTAACAGTAACAGTAGCTTCCAAGTTCCTTTCCTGCTTTGCCACAACACACACACACTGTTACTGTAGAGGCATGCAGGGATAACCCTGGCAGAGGTACATGGGAGTTATTAAGAGAAAATAAGAGACATCTAAGCCTTTCTCCAGGCCATTACCTTGAAGAGCACCGGGCTAGTAGCTGCCAACATCACAACTCGTCCCTCCTGGTTGACATTTGCACCTTTGGCTTTTGCTAAGACTGATTTTGACAGAGTCACCTGGAACTGATTAATTTCATCATCCTGGAACACAGAAACAGATGTGGCATTACAGAGTCTGATTGGAAAGGTAGAACTGCAGTTGCCTTGTAAAGGGAAGGCTGGAACCATCATTTCCCATCTGGATTTTCTTAAATTTGGTTTGCATCTACCGGTTCTGGCAACCAGGCCTATGCAGCTATCTATAATTTTTCCAAATTATTATGCCATTCTTTTCAGGTCAGAATTGTATACAGGTAAGTCCTTCAGGTTGTCAAGGTTGGACACCCCTGGTACAGGGCTTGAGCAGGGGGTTGGGCTAGAAGACCTCCAAGGTCCCTTCCAATTCTGTTATTCAGTATTCTGCATTCTGGCTTGTTACATCTCAGCTCTGTACTCACCTGCACCGTTTCCTCAATGGACAGATTTTCAGGTGTCTGGGGCAAGATTTTGTGCACATTGGCAAATAAACTTGATCGCCCAAATCTCTTGTGATGTCCTTGGAACTGCGTCTCTACCAATACTGACTCCAGATATTGGAGATGTCTGTTGAGAAAAGAGGGACCAGATGGGTCCAGATAACAGATCCACAGGTGCCCACCTCCATTAAAGAGGCAGGTTGCCATTTCATTGACTTATCTTGGTCCAACTGGCAACAACATTTGCAGCAAATGATGTTAGAAGGACAACACATGAATAGTACAGGCTGTCCTCATTTACTGGCCATTCACAGTTACGGGGGTGATGAAAAAATAACTTTGGGACCAATCCTTGCATTATTTTTAATTTCCCCCCCCCACCTATTTTTTAATAAATAAGGTAATGGATATTTCTAATACTTCCTCCTGCTATTTCCCCCATAACAACAGCCTTGTGAAGTGTGTTAAGCAGAGAGAGAAAGACTGGGCCAAAGTCACCCAGCCAGCTTTCATGTTTAAGGCGGGACTAGAACTCACAGTCTCCTGGCGATTGGCCCAAAATCACCCAGCTGATCTTTGTGCCTAAAGTGGGACTAGAATTCACAGTCCCCTGGCAACTGGCCCAAAATCACCCAGCTGGCTTTCATGCCTAAAGCAGGACTAGAACTTACCATCTCCTCTCTTCTAGCTTGGTGCCTTCACAACTAGACCACAGTGGCTCTTTACATCCTTCACAGATCCATGAAGCAAGCCTGTGGTAGGCCTCCACGATCCTTTCCAGGATGGCAAGATGATTCTCTGTCCCCTTGGAGTAATATTTCTCAACCTCAGCAACTTCAAGAAGAGTGGACCTCAATTCCCAGCTGGCTGGAGGATTCTGGGAATTGAAGTCCACTCTTCTTAAGGTGGCTGAGGTTGAGACTCAACTAGGTTCTAACCCAAGGAATGTTGATGGCAGTGATGAAAGAATTAAATAGCGAGCACCTTCTCTTTTGGAGCTGTGAAACCAGAGTGAGGAATCAAAGGCCCAGCTCCCTTCTCTCCACCAGTACAGACAGCCATTAGCCCACGTATACTCACTTAAAGGGATTTTCACGTATGACACCCCTAGCTTGCCCAGGCTTTTCTAATCTTCTCAGTGTTAATTCTACTCTTCTAAATTCTGTTTCCACGTCAGTTGTCCCATCTGGGTTTCCTTTCCCCCACACTATTGGGTAAAACAAGAAAGAACATAGCATAAAACCACCTTGTTCACCAGATCACCCTCCTAAGGACCATAAAATGATATTTAATGTGGAGAAAAGCAAGGTTTTACACCTGGACAGGAAAAACCAAAGGTACAAGTACAGATTAGGTGAGACCTGGCTCGAAAACAGCAACTGTGAGAGGGACCTTGGAGTCCTAGTGGACGATCACTTAAACATGAGCCAGCCGTGTGAGGCAACAACCAAAAAAGCTAATACAATCTTTGGTGATATAAACAGAGCCATAGAATCAAAATCACGTGAAGTATTAGTACATAGGAACGGAGAGAGTTTTACATTACCTGGAAACTGGAGAAGAAGGAGAAGGAGAAGATAAAAAAGTCTTCTGGGAGCTCTGTTCTCAGTCCAGATGCTGCAGAGGTGTGATGTTGTCGTCATGGTCTTATAGAAGGCTTCCTTGCACAGCCTCCAATAGCTTGGCTCTCCTTCGATGCACCTGGAAATGTGCACAAAAAAGCATCTTAGTTCAACACTGGCTGCCTTGATTGAGATAAGCGCTGTCCCATAGAATCGTACAGGACCGGACAGGGTAAACCCTGACCTTTGCTTTCTATGGGTAGAATTGTCCAAAGCACACACTCCGCTAGAGAGAATTGGGTATGTCTAGTTTAATCAAGAGAAGGACAAGGGGGGACATGATAGCAGCTTTCCAATATCTCAGGAGCTGCCCCAAAGAAGAGGGAGTCAAGCTATTCTCCAAGGCGCCTGAAGGCAGGACAAGAAGCAACGGGTGGAAACTAATCAAGGAGAGAAGCAACCTAGAACTAAGGAGAAACTTCCTGACAGGGAGAACAATTAACCAGTGGAACAACTTGCCACCAGAAGCTGTGAATGCTCCAACACTGGAAGTTTTAAAGAAGAGACTGGACAGCCATTTGTCTGAAATGGTGTATATATATACCTACGCCCATACATATATATACATATAAATATTAATCACTGTCCATTTTGAACACATAGTGGAAAGAGGAAACTTGAGATTTCACTGGGTCCATTCTAAGCCTGGGCAACAAATATTAGCTACCGGTTCTGCCGAAGTGGTGCAAACCGGCTGAATCCCACCACTGACCAGAGGGTTGGACTAGAAGACCTCCAAGGTCCCTTCCAGCCCTAGGATTCTATATTCTGGACAGCAATTTGTCTGAAATGGTGTAGGGTTCCCTGCCTGAGCAGGGGGTTGGACTCGATGACCTCCAAAGTCCCTTCCGACATCATCATTATTATTATTATTATTATTATTATTATTATTATTATTATTATTATTATTATTATTATTATTATTATTATTATTATTATTATTATTATTATTATTATTAAAGTTCCCTGAGGATGGGCTCCAGCAGGAATCCGAAAACCCGGTCTATACCTATGTTGTATAAAGTATGTTTTAAATGTGCGTTATGTAGATGTACCCTTTGAGAGGAAGCAACTAAATTTCATTTTTAATATGTGCCATTGTGCCCACAGGAAAAAATGACAATAAAGGTTATCTAATCCATCTAGATAATTGAAGCATGTCACATCCGAAGAGACTCTGGTTAGAAAAGAACATTGACGCAAACTACATGTTTCTTTTTAAAAAGCCATTTCCTCTTTTTCTGTCTGAGGAACCTGATCCAGATGAAGGGCTGTCTCAGCAGCTAAAAGAATAGAAAGAGTCGACGTAATCATTTTTACTCGTTTTTCTGTAATTCCACAATTGCATCACGCTGACCGCAAAATGATCATTCTATAAGGGCTTTCAAGGAAATTGAAAACAAACTGAGCCAGCAAAGTAGAGCAATGGAAAATTCAGAAGTCAACAGGTTTTCAGAAGTGAAATGAGTTCACATGCACGTTAACGGCAATATTTGTTTTCCTGATCAATATATATATAAGCAACGCAGAAGGAGAAGCAAACCCATGTCCTTGAAGCACAAATCTTGGATTGTCTTAGAGAACCACCAAGATGGGACATTTTCACCTTGTTTACTTTGGTGCATTTGCTAAAGTAGTTAACTTTCTTGACGCTTACATATGTAGATGTACTTTGATTTTTGTTTAACCTAATTTGAGGATACATACGTCATTCAGAATTGTCAGGGAGAGAAACAAAATAGAAACCCAGGAAGCAATACTGTAAATAACTTAACGTTTCCAATGGTAAGTTTGCAAACTGAGCAGCAAGTTCATTTCTTTTGTTTCTATGAGGTCCTTGGCGCCCTCTGAGTTTGGTTGTTTTCTTGCAGACATTTCATTACTCAATTAGGTCACATCTTCTGAAGATGTGACCTAGTTGGGTATTGAAACTTCTGCAAGAAAACACCTAGGCTCAGAGAGCATCAAGGACCCCACAGTTCAGCCCTAGGCTACAGAGATACTCTTCTATTGGTTGCTAACACTGATGATGTTACGTAGTTGGGTAATGAAACATCTACAAGAAAATATTTACGGTTGCGGGACTTGGGTTTGGCTAGTCTAAAGAAAACAAGAAATAGGGGAGACATGATAGCAGTGTTCCAGTATCTGAGGGGCTGCCACAAGGCAGAGGGGGCCAGGTTGTTCACCAAAGAACCAGAGGGAAGGACGAGAAACAGTGGTTGGAAACTGCCAAAGAGAGAAGCAACCTGGAATTAAGGAGAAACTTCCTAACAGTGAGAACAATTAACCAGTGGAACAGCTTGCCCCCAGAAATCGTGGGTGCTCCATCCCTGGAGGTTTTTAAGAAGAGACCTAACATTTATTAAACCTCAAAAATCTGAAGGATATGTAAATATAAAGAGATTTAAACCACTTATATTTATCTTTCATTTGTAATATATGTAGTACACAGAGAGAGAGATGAATGAAATAAGTGAATGTAATAAATAAATTAACCCAGATTCTTTGATGACTAGAAATAATAGAATAAGGAAAGAAGGGAGAGATGATATAACCTCAGAGAGGATGAAATATAAATTCTATTTATAACTGCTGTAAAGAAGATTAAAAACCACTTTCTTTCTTTCTTTCTTTTTCTTTCTTTTTCTTTCTTTTTCTTTCTTTCTTTTCCATTCTTTCATTTTCATCATACTTTTTTCCTAAATTTCCCCTTCTTTTAATATGCAAATAAAAATTGATTTTAAAAAAATCAATCCAGATTCAAATTGGTTAAAAATGAAATTCCCTTGAAAATAAAGTCCAATGCCTCTAACCTTGAGTTCTATGTAGGAAACTTATCACATCCTAGAAAGGATTTTATGGGTCAAGAACCCTCCAATTTCCCAAAAGTTGGCCAAGGAAACCCCCTGGGGAAAGGGGATGAAAGTCCCCCCCCCAAAAAAAAAATCCACAACATTTTTGCAAAGAGCTAAACAAAATGAAAGTTGATTATTCGGTCACAAAAACAGCACAAAGTTTCAATTTGACACGAGAAATATGGCAAACTTCTTCCTAAAACCAAAATACCATCTTCAGAAGACAACCCAGCTGACATCTAGTCCGCCAGTCTATAAATGGCCTGAATGAGATCAGAAGTTCTGGAAAGCATCAACTTCCTCAAGAAATGGCTTAATATGGGTTTGTTTCCAAACTGTGTTCTGTGGATCCTTACTGTTTTAGGAGTACCTGATGGGGTTCTGTCAGAGAGAGAGGCTGGAAATAATTACTCTGAGTCCCACAATGCAAATTGGACCTTGTGTGCGAGGGATACCTTGGTTGATGGGAATTCTCCCACACTGAGTGAGTGTCTGTGTTGATTCCGAAAATGGGAATCCCCTGATCTAGTTGTGCAAGGGGAAATGAAGAGGGGAGAAAGGGGAAGAGATGTGATGGATGACAAGCTAGAGAAGACAACACCACATCAAATTAGGAGGAACATTTATCATTGTGGGAGCTAGTTTGGTCTAGTGATTAAGGTGCTGGCCTAAGAACCATGAGTTCTAGTCCTGCCTTAGGCATGAAAAAGCAGCTGGGTGACTTTGGGCCAATCACTCTCAGCCCAGCCCATCTCACAGGGTTCTTGTTATGAGGAAAATAGGAGAAGGAACGAGTATTTGGTACGTTCAGCACCTTGAGTTCTTTATAAAAATCAAATAAACAAATAAAATCTTTGAGCCGGTGAATTCTCCTACGCAAGCTAGGGTGTCCATAATAATTTTTGTAAGGTACTATCAGCCCTAGATGTTAGACTAGAGACCATGAAAGAGATTCTGCAAGAACAATAGAAGTATATTTTATTGAGATAGAGAATATTAACAGGATCTTGCAAGGCTGGTTGTGCTCTCCTCTCCTCCCTCTTACACCCCAAGAATCTGTGGGAGAGCCAGCCTGAGTCTTTTTCTAATGCTTCCCCAATCCCCCCCCAGGCTTAACCCATGGACCTTCTGTTGTCCTAACAGCTCCTGGATGTCTTCTCCGAGAGCATCTCTGTAGCTTCCCACCTATAGTGGGAAATGTGGGGTTTGTCAGGTCTCAATTAGAAGCCCCACCCTCATCTTTGCCCCTCTGGTATCCTCATGATAACCCATCGCTCATGCCTGGGTGAGACTATTTTTTTTTTTAATTAACTGGTTCCATAGCCTGAAACTCTTGAAACCCTGGCTTAACTGAAATCTCTACAGCCATGAATCAAACCACATTCCTCTTCCTGTTTCAATTTTGCCTGGTGGGTTTAGTCTGACTAAGAAACTTTCAGATGCCTTGTGGACTCATTGGCCTTTGCTCTGTGGACTAGCATTGTGGCTGGACTTAACTGGGATAGTTCTGGGGTTTTGATGAAGAGAGTTGCAGGGGAATATTAACAAAACCACTAAACCATAGTTGTGTGTGTTTGTGTGTGAGCAGGGCAGCACAGTAGAGTCCCTGTCAGTTTCAGCCACTTCTCTACCACTATAAGAGTTGGTTATCCAGAGGATAATCTATTTCAGTTCTTCTACTCCACAGATTGTTTCTGCCTGCAATTCTCTGATTTTGATATGGATAATTTCTGTGTCCCTGCTTGAGTCTCACTCTTTCTCCAGAATCTCTAGAAACTTGGATTTATCCCGCTGCTCTTTTTCAGCCAGCTTGGCTTTTATTCTTGATCCCCTATTCCCCACCCCCACCCCTTCTCTTTTATTTTTCTCATCCCTGAACTTTCATTCTCCTTTTTTGTAAACTTTGCTCGAGTTCCTTAACTTTCTATATTTGTTCTGTCTGAACTCCTTCAGTTTTCTCAATTCCTCTTTCATTCCCTGTTCGCTCTCCTCCCACAGTTTCTTTTAAACACTCTGGTTTCTCTCCTGTCTGCTGTTTTGTCTGCCTCTGCTTTGTGGCCTGCCGATGAGTGTCTCACAAACTGAGTGGGGTCCTTGAAACTATCAAAATCCAACCCTCTGCTCAGGGCAACCAGAATCTCATTCATTCATTCATTCATTCATTCATTCATTCATTCATTCATTTCCTGCCTTTATTATTTTTACAATAACTCAAGGCAACAAACACACATAATAGTGCTTCCTTCTATTATTTTCCCCACAATAACCCTGTGAGGTGGGTCCGTTTTAAATCAACAGCTGCAAAGTTTAACTTTTGCATTCTCCTGACAGATTTAAACTTTCACTCCCCCATCGAACAGCACAATCCCTCAAACAGGGCTTCTTAATATCTTAAAAACATCCTTAAAAGAAAACCATCTCTCCTACAAGTCAATTGCCAGGCTCTTTGGCGGCTGCCTAAATCAAAAGAAATTCCTTTGCCAAGCATGATTTCTGTTTAGCAAGATTAGTTGAGGGAAAAGAGATGGATTTACAAGAATTCCAGTAATTGAACTACGTTAAATTTAGAAGCAATAAATTGGAGTTCATCTTAGTATAGAGACTTGTTTACTTTCTTTCCAACAGCCTTCCTTTGATCTGGAGAGGATGCCAGAATAACATGACTATCTTCTGAATCTTTATCCGTTTGGAAATGAAACATTCCACCATTTAAAATGAAGAACAAGTTTTCACTGGAAAACTAAAGGCAGTCAGTCTGGTCCTTGAAGAAAATAAGTTTAATCTCCTGTATCAGATGAACGGCATCCTAAGATTCTTAAGGACCTGGATGATGGTCTGGCAAGCCATCGTATCTTGTCTTTGAGAAATCCTGGAGAACCAGGGAAATGTCAAATGGCTGGAAAAGAAACACCCCTAACTTCAAACAGAAGGAAAGAAAGAAAGAATCAGTCTGACTTCAATATCCAGGAAGATTCCAGAGCAGGCATAAAGAGCTCAATGGAAAATAGAATAAAATAGAGCTGGAAGCAAGGTCTACTCTACTCTACTCTACTCTACTCTACTCTACTCTACTCTACTCTACTCTACTCTACTCTACTCTACTCTACTCTACTCTACTCTACTCTACTGCTAGGGTAGCCAGCGTGAAGCAGGGGTGTCTGGAAGTCAAAATGGCAGCCCCAAGCCTGCGAGTGAAGCTCACTTTCTTTTAATGTGATGCCCACAGCGGGTGGAGCTTCAGTCACACAGTTGTGGCGACCATCATTTTCATCTCCGCAGACACATCTGGCTTAGCACCATGGGCTAGAAACAACAGCATGAAATTTAGCACTCAACCGCAGAGCTGTTGGCTTCCATATTCGCCCTCCCTTCCACAACAGGATGAGAAGTACCAAGTGGCTGAACGGTTGTTGTAAAACACATCTCAAAATAGTTGCCTGTTTCACACAGGATGTGAACCAGCCAGACAAGTGGTGTGGCTAAAATAACAGAAGAGTTATAAAAGAGTTGGAAAAGACCTCGGAGGTCTTCTAGTCCACCCCTATGCTTAAGCAGGAGACCCTATAACCCTATAATTAATGGACTATTGCATCCAGTTTTGGTGGCCACGATATAAAAAAGCTGCTGAGACTATGGAAAGAGTACAGAGAAGAGCAATGAAGATGATTAGCAGGCTGGAGGCTAAAACATATAAAGAACAACGGCAGGAATTGGGTGTGTCTAGTTCAATGAAGAGAACGACGAGGGGAGACAAGATAGCAGTGTTCCAGTATTTGAGGGGCTGACACAAAGAGGAGGGGGTCCACCTATTTACTAAAGCACCAGACGGCAGGACACGATACAATGGATGGAAGCTTGTTGACGAGAGACCCAACCTAGAATTAAGGAGAAACTTCCTAAGGGTGAGAGCAATCAAGCAACTTCCGAAGTTGTGGGTTCTCCAACACTGGAGGTTTTTAAGAAGATTTTGGACAGCCACCTGTCCAGAATGGTAACAGACTCTCCTGTTTGTGCAGGGGGTTGGACTACAAGACCTCCAAGGTCCCTTCTAGTCCCTTTCCATGTTCTAACCATGCTGAGATGGAGAATTCTAGGAAGTTGCACACACTGCCTAGACTAGAGTATGCCATGTCTCCTACACACATCCCCATTTTATTTACTTCCTTGGTGGTTAGTCTAGCTCTAGCATATGTCTTTTAGCTTTCCAAGTAGCCTTCTGTGAGACAGATCTTCTGTCTGATGTGATTTATATTTATATATTTCAGAGAATGACGGCCACCCAACTTGAACGTTTGCAACTCTGGGAAGCTACAATAAATCCAAAATAAGTGAAAAACTAAGTGACAGTTCAGTTAAAATGAAAACAAACCCTTGGAACTCACAACGGTTACTCGCTTCAAAAAGGGACTCTAATCGTCCTGGCCTCTGTTATGCTGAAGTCCAGGGGTCCGGGTAGAGACCCCCGCCCCCCGACGCAGCTTATTGCGAACCGGCTTCTGGATTTGCCCGGACCCTCCGCTTCGGGCTCATCTAAGTCCCCTCGTGCAGTGCAGCCGCGGGTTGGGGGCCACTAAGCGGGACAGTCCCAACCTTGAGGCGAAGAGTCTTCTCGCGAACCCTCCTAGCTGCTCCCGCAGCCGCTTACCTGCCGCCTCTCCTCGCCTCTCTTCTTCTCTCTTCTCCCGGCTGGCGGCGCTTTCCTTTACTGCGGCATCGGCGCAGCCAAGCACAAGCGCCACGATCAGCGGGGTTTGATCCGCGCCGGCTGAGGCGGGGCTTTTCTTTTGGTGGCCCACGTGGGGACGGTCACCGGGGCAGTCCTCAGAGGCGTGGGGGAAACCCCCGCGAGTGGAAGTCCCGGGCTTCTCCGTGGCAGAATGTGCGGGGAGCGATGCTCAAGCCGGGCGGGCGGAAAAGGGCCGCCCAGATGCCGGCTTTGGAATTGGGGACGCCGGCCATTTGTGGGTGCCAACCGCCCCCGCCGTTGCAATCAGCAGGCTGACACTAGACGCGGCTGGCTCGGCCGTTGCTTCATGCTTGGGGCTAATCTTCTTTCTGGAACCTCCCCCCCCTCCTCCTTCCTCTTCTTCTCTCCTTCCTCCCTTGCGTCTGGTTTTTGGCTTGGGCAAGAGTAAAAATTCATATACGAACGGAAGAGCACCGGAGAGTCTTTTCTGAAGTCAGTGGCCATAATAATAAAACAAAATAAATAAAATAAAATCCAGTGGTAAGGAAACTAATCAAGGAGAGAAGCAACCTGGAACTAAGGAGAAACTTCCTGACAGTTAGAAATAATTAACCAGTGGAACTCCTTGCCTCCAGAAGAGGTGAATGCTCCAACATTGGAAGTTTTTAAGAAGAGACTGGACAGCCATTTGTATGAAATGGTACTATAGGGTTTCTTGCCTGTGGGGGGTTGGACTAGATGACCTCCAAGGTCCCTTCCGGCTTTATTATTATTATTGTTGTTGTTGTTCCTAATGTATAGAAGAAGAACGTTGAGTCATTCAATGCTTTCTTTCCTCTGGGAAGAGACACCGGCAGATCCCGGAGTGTCCCCCTCCCTCGCCCTGGCAGTGCTACAGCCCTGCCCTGGATTTTCTCCGCCAAATATACTTTAAAGCTCAGAGTTCGCGCACTTTCATTGAAATTCTGCTGCGCGTAGATGTTATATATATGCGATATATGTTCAGGGCAGCAAGACTACTTTGTGCACAAAAATGGAAGGGCACTTTGATGATTCCCACAGTGGATGAACGGCTGCAAAAGTGGACGAAGTTAGCAGAGAGGGCTAAAGTGACTGCTTTGAGGAAAGAAAAAAACACACAATTACTTCCATTTCTACTTGGAAACCGCTTCTGGACTTTGTGCTTGAGGTGGGAAAAAAAACAAAACTTTGATTTGGGGTTTTAGCCATTAGATAGGTTGGTTGTTATAGACATGGCTTAGACTTATATACCGCTTCACAATGCTTTACAGCCTTCTCTAAGCGGTTTACAGAGTCATCCTATCGCCCCGAACAATCATGATCCAAATGTGAGCATCACTTAAACGAGGAATCCTGCCTGATTACATTTCAAGTCATCCTCCACTTACAACAGTTCGTTTACTGACTGTTTGAAGTTACAGTGGCACTGAAAAAAGGGACTCATGACTGTTTTTCATACTTACCACCATTGTATCTTCCTCAGGGTCATGTGATCCAATTCACACACTTGGCAACTGACTTGTATTTACGACGGTTGCTGTGTCCCGGGGTCCTGTGATCCCCTTTTGCAGCCTTCTGAGAAGGAAAATCAATGGGGAAGCCAGATTCACTTAACAACCATGTTACTAACTTAACAACTGCAGTGATTCACTTAACAACCGTGGCGAGAAAGGTCGTAAAATGGGACAAAACTCTCTTAACAACTGTCTCACTTAACAACAGAAATTTTGGGCTCAACTGTGGTCGTAAATCAAAGTCTAACTCTACTAGAGCCTGCAGGAGCAGTTCATCTGCAGAATAAAGGACAATTTCTCGGTTGCCAAATACCACATTTCTTCTTCTTCTTCTTTTTATTTTTAGTTGAGAAATACAGTCAGCAACTCTGGCACAACTTTTGTTTCTAATTTAGCACCTCACCCTCTCAGTCCTGCTTCCAATAATGGGACGGCGATGCCTGCAGTCTAAATTAAAATAGGTTTATCTTTGGAGGATCCCAGTGTGGACCATGTTATGTACAATGGCAGCTAAGTTGCATGGGACAGTCTTTTAGCGCCCTCTAGAGGATATGTCGCATTTGCCAGCTGTCCAAAATGGGTCCTTATTTATGGGTTGCTGTTCAGTTGATGAATTTCCAGCTAGAGAATTTCCCATCTGATTCTTGCCCTTCTGCTGGGATGGCCAGGTTGTCACAGAATAATTGGGCTGGAAGGAACCCTGGAGGTCTTCTAGTCCAACCTCTTCCTAGAGAAACAAAACGGATTGTGCTGCAGCTGCATGACTAGGGAGCCTGCTTAAGCTTTCGAGGCAGCTGTGACACATTGTCCACACAGCAATGTTTCCTAACTTTAAGGTAGGAAGTTCTGGGAGTTCCAAATCTACCTTTCTTAAAGTTGTCAAGATTGAAAAACAATGGAGAGGAGTGTTTGTCCATTCCAACATACAGGAAGTCCTCAACTATTCTATTCTATTCTATTCTATTCTATTCTATTCTATTCTATTCTATTCTATTCTTTATTCTTTTTCTATTCTATTCTATTCTATTCTATTCTATTCTTTCTCTATTCTTTCTCTATTCTATTCTATTCTATTCTTTCTCTATTCTATTCTATTCTATTCTATTCTATTCTATTCTATTCTTTCTCTATTCTTTTTCTATTCTATTCTATTCTTTATTCTTTTTCTATTCTATTCTATTTTTTCTCTGCTCTACTCTATTCTATTCTATTCTATTCTATTCTATTCTATTCTTTATTCTTTTTCTATTCTATTATATTCTATTCTATTTTTTCTCTACTCTATTCTATTCTATTCTTTCTCTATTCTTTCTCTATTCTATTCTATTCTATTCTATTCTTTCTCTATTCTATTCTATTCTTTCTCTATTCTTTTTCTATTCTATTCTATTCTATTCTATTCTATTTTTTCTCTACTCTATTCTATTCTTTCTCTATTCTTTCTCTATTCTATTCTATTCTATTCTATTCTATTCTTTCTCTATTCTATTCTATTCTATTCTATTCTATTCTTTCTCTATTCTTATTCTATTCTATTCTATTCTATTCTATTCTATTCTATTCTATTCTATTCTATTCTATTCTATTCTATTCTATTCTTATTCTATCCTTCTGCTTTACAGCATTCTCTGAATGGTTTACAGAGTCAGCACATTGCCCCCAACAATTTGGGTCCTCATTTTACCCACCTCGCAAGGATGAAAGGCTGAGTCAACCCTCAGCCGGTCAGGATCGAACTGCTGGCAGCCTCCCATGCTGCCTTCTAGCCACTGCTCCCCCAGGCCTGACAATAAACAGCTAAATGAATGATGACTCGGCACAGTGTGTTTGCACGCTATCAAGCCAAAGCACGAGCCTTCTGCTGCCCTTATGGAGCCTGTATGAAACCCAAAGACAGACGCCGTCTTATTTCATGTCGTTTCGTATTTTACCCGAGAAACAAAGCTTGAAAGGAGAAAGGTCATCTGTGGTCTTTTCTTGCATCAACATTTCTTAGGTAAACCTTCAAAAGAAAATTGCTTTACTGTTTTGCAAGCGGGCCCCAGAAGAAAACAGGAAGAGCAGAAGGCCCTGATCATAAAATCCAAGAGCTGGAAGGGAGCCTGGAAGTCTTCTAGTCCAGCCCCTCTGCCCAAGGCAGGTGTCCTTATACTATCTATCCTGGAGAAATGGTAGTCCAATCTTTTCTTGAAAACCTCCAGGGATGGAGCACCCACAACTCCAGGAGGCAAGCTGTTCCGTTGGTTAATAGTTCTCACTGTCAGGAAACTTCTCCTTAGTCCTAGGTTGCTTCTCTCCTTCGTAAGTTCTCCCTTATCAGGAAATTCCTCATTTCCAGATTGGATCTCTCTCTGACGGGTTTCTACTCATTGCCTCATGTGCTTTGGAGAATAAATCGACATCCTCTTACTGTGACAGCCCTTCAAGTACTGGAAGACAGTTATCATGTGTCCCCAATCCTTCTCTTCAATAGGCTTGACATATGTAGTTCCCTCAACCGTCCATCATACTATTCGGCCTCCAGTCCCCTGATCATCTTTGTTGCTCTTCTCTGTGCTCTTTCTAGAGTCTCAACATCTTTTTTACATTGTGGTGACCAGAACTGCATGCAGTATTCCAAGTGTGGCCTTACCAAGGCATTATAGAGTAGTATTAACACTTCAAGTGATATAATAATAATAATAATAGTAATAGTAATAGTAATAGTAATAGTAATAATAATAATAATAATAATAATAATAATAATAATAAAAAAAAAAATAGTAGTAGTAGTAGTAGTAGTAGTAGTAGTAGTAGTAGTAGTAGTAGTAGTAGTAGTAAAGTTGGAAGGGACTTTGGAGGTCATCTAGTCCAACCCCCTACTCAGGCAGGAAACCCTATACCATTTCGGACAAATGGCTGTCCAGTCTCTTCTTAAAAACTTCCAGTGTTGGAGCATTCACCACTTCTGGAGGCAGGTGGTTCCACTGGTTAATTGTTCTCACTGTCAGGAAATTTCTCCTTAGTTCTAGGTTGCTTCTCTCCTTGATTAGTTTCCATCCGTTGCTTCTTGTCCTGCCTTCAGGCGCTTTGGAGAAGAGCTTGACTCCCTCTTCTTTGGGGCAGCCCCTGAGATATTGGAAGGCTGCTATCATGTCCCCCCTCATCCTTCTCTTCATTAAACTAGACCTACCCAATTCCAGCAACTGTTCCTTATATGTTTTAGCCTCCAGTCCCCTGATCATCTTTGTTGCTCTTCTCTGTACTCTTTCTAGAGTCTCAGCATCTTTTTTACATCAAAAACTGGATGCAGTATTCCAAGTGTGGCCTTATCAAGGCGTTATTAAATGGTATTAATACTTCATGTGATCTTGATTCTCTCCCTGTTTGATGCAGCTCAGGACTGTGTTGGCTTTTTTGGCAGCTGCAGCACACGGCTGGCTCATATTTAAGTGATTGTTCACTAGGACTCCTAGATCCCTCTCAAAAGTTACTGCTATTGAGCCAGGCCCCACCTATTCTGCACCTGTGCGTTTGGCTTTTCCTAAGTTAAGTGCAAGTGCTTCCTTTTCTAACCACTGAAAAGCATTTTGTGAGTGGGATGCAATAGGCCAGGGGGAGGTTTGCTGAAACATGGGGGCTTCCAGGAACAGGCCGGGACAGGATTAGTCCCATGTTTCTTACAGTCCCAAACAACCAGCCTGGCACAGAACACAAACAACTGGTACTTTGAGCTATATTTATCCAGACTGTAATCAAGAAGACATCTGCACTAATAAAATTTGCCTTTAATATACATAGCTTAAATTTCAATGTACTCTCATAAATTTTTTACACCACAGGAATTTTTTTTTTTAAAAAATATTTACATTAGAAAAAAGAGCCATACAAATATTGAAGGAAAACAGGTCAGTATCATCTCCAAGCTACCCAGAGGTATGAAGTCACCCAGGTCCACCAAAGAATTGCTTGGCTGAGTTTCCAGGGAGATCCTCCCACGAGCGTCTCCCACCCAAAGTCCTCCTGGCCGGGACGAGGTCAGATGCTGGAGCTGCTGGACTGGAGCTTCAGGCTGTTGGAAGTTGTGCACTGCATGGAACTCGACCTGCGAGCCTGCAGCACTTTGGCCAAGTACCAAAGGAAGATGAGGAAGCCTGGAGAAACGGGAGAAGATCAGAGATGTTGAGCAGTGAGGAATCCGGACACAGGGACGGAACTGCAGTGTAATGTGGCACTGCAGGAATAACCTTGAGGGACAGGAGGAAGAGCTGCAGCCAAAGCAACAGATAAAAGAAATCGGAGTCAAAGAATAGACAAAAAAGAAAAGAGTTGGAAGGGAGCTTAGAGGTCTTCTAGTCCAGCCCCTGCTGTCCAAACTTTTCTTGAAACCTCCAGTGATGGAGCACCCACAACGTCTGGAGGCAAGCTGTTCCACTGATTCCTATTGTGTTGTGTAAAAATCCAGGAGACAAAAACTGATAAAGTGGCAGATCTCAAGACTAAAGTAAGCAGGAATAATTACTGACCTGGGAGAGAATGGATGATGGTGAAAAGTTAAGACAACCAAACCCTTGATCATCCCATCCGCTTCGGATCTCCGTCACTTTGACAAGCTCAAATTGAATTGAAAGGATGAAGTCATAACCAAAATGCAAGCCTCTTGTGTTGTGTGAAAATCCAGGGGCCAAAACCTGGCAGATCTCAAGAGTAAGGTGAGCAGGAATAATTACTGACCTTGGAGAGAGTTGATGATGGTGAAAAGATAGACGGCCACCAACTTGAAGGTCCCAGAAGCGAACGCAAAGAAGACCAGCCCCCACGGGATGCCCAGCACGCAGCTCAGGCCCAGGAGCATCACCGCATATTCCCAGTGATGCTCTCGGTGTCTCAGCCTGAGAATCTCATACACCATGGTGGCCAGCATTATGCTGTTGAAGAAGAGCACCAGGCTTAAATAGCCCAAATTCAGGAAATTGTGGATCTCCTGTTTGGTAATCCAACAGCTGGAGAAGAAGAGAGAAAAAAAAAACAGAAAAATATGTCTAGGCACTATTTAACTAGCTAGAAGGCGCATGAAAACTGGAATATAAGCCTTCAAATCGGCTGAGAAATTTTCTTTAAGATGACACCTTCCCAAAAAACAGGAATGTCCAAGACACTCATGTGCTCACCTTTTGCAACTCTCCGGCGAGCAAAGTCAATGGGGAAGCCAGATTCACTTAACAACCGTGTTACTTGCTTAACAACTGCAGCGATTCGCTTAACAACTGGGTCAAGAAAAGTCGTAAAATGGGGCAAAACTCACTTAACGAAGGTCTCAGCAACAAAAAGTTGAGGCTCCATTATGGTTGTTAAGTCAAGGCCTACCTATATGTGATTCACTTAACTGCAGTGATTGGCTTATCGGCAGGGCAAAAAGAAAAAAAAGGGTCATAAAACCAGGCGCGACTCAATTAACAAGCGCCTAGCTTAACAGTGGGAGTTCTAGTTCCAATTGCAGCCGTAAATCCAGGGCGACCTGCATTGTATCTCAGCTTCTACAGCCGTTAATCCTCAAGGAGAAATGCACCTCTCGGAAAGGACAGTAGGGGGCGCTCTTTTCCACGCTCCAAGAACTTACATGGTTGAATTGGTGTATTTATCAGCAGCCTCGTAGACCTTAAAAGAGAAAGGGCCGTAGTGGGACTGATCGATCACAAAAATTAGACACACGATGAACATGGGAAGACCTGCGGAGGAGAAGAGTCCACATTAGGGCTTCTTCCATACTCCCTGCCCATATTGCTCACTCAGAAAGTTTTTTAAGTTTTTCGTTGATTTAAACCAGGGGTAGGCAACCTGGGCCCTTTTATGACTCCTGGACTTCAACTCCAAGAATTCCTGAGCCAGCTGTGCTGAGGGGAAAGGGAGAGGTTTCCAAGCTGAGCCATGCTGGCTCAGGAATTCTGGGCGTTGAAGTCCACGAGTCATGAAAGAGCCCAGGTTGCCTACCCCAGGTTTAAACTATTTCCATACTGTCCAGTATCTACTTCCCTCCTAGATTTTTCCAAAGTGAAACACCGAATAAAGCAATATCTGATTAAAAAGGACTCAGAGAATCTAAAACTAGAGCCAAGTGAAATTTGCAGGACAATCGTGAGAATCATGAAGGACACAGTAGCTGGAGAGCCGTTATTAGTCTAGCAAAAAAAAAATTAGCAGCTTTTCTGAAGAGCAAATATGATTTAAAAAGGCTTTTTTTTGTTAAAAACACGGATGAAATGATGCCGTTTTTAACCAAACTCATTCATCAAAACTGAGCGATTCATCCTGACAGTAAGGGAAGAGATTTTTTAAAAAGCATGGAATTTTCTTAAGAAGACAAAGTCTCAGAAAATTGAAAAACGTCGAATAGATTACAATCAAATGCGATGCCCTCCTTATAAAGGCCGGGATGGCAGGGTCCTTTCTTCCACCTTGTTCTTCGGTGCCTACATACCAGGGCTTGTCTGTGAGAATCCGGCTCATCTAAAGCCACTTCCTGAATTCACAGCAGAAACTAGTCTAAATTTAAGCTTCGCATCAATCTTTTGTGGTCGTGCCCACCGTCTTCCTCTCTGTCTGCTTCTTTTTCTACAGAAAGCCACTCCGAGGTGACTCGTCTCGCTCCCCTGAGCTTTTGCCACTCACCCCAGCCCACCAGGCAAAGTTTGAAGAGCAAGTGTTTGACGTAGGAGTTGAAGACTTCGATCACCAGCCGGTAGAGACTGTAGCCCTCAATGGCCATCCAGGTCAAGCACGCAAGCAAGCCGAAGTGCAGGAACATGGCACCAGCTTTGCAAGCCGTGTCCCCTCCGGTGGGAGCCAGGGGCACCGCGATGAGGAAGCTCATGTCGAGGAGAAAGATGGCCCAGAGGAGGTTCATGTGGACATAGACAATGTGGTCCCTCTGCTTTTTCCTGTGAAGAGAAGGAAGAGCATCGTACTTCTCTTCTTGATTGAGGCTCTGAGCTGCGGTCATGAAAAGCCTTAGAACCTGTTGTGGGAAAGGGTTTGATCCCCAAGACCTGATCCCTGAGTTATCTAGCCTGCCTCTGTCAAAGCTGCCATCCTTCGCTCACCTCTATGCTTCTCTTAGCTGCCAGTCTGCCATACATTATTGGGGGGGGGAGGGAGTAATTAGGGAAGGGACCTCAAGCAAGACATGGCAAACCCAAAGGGATAGTTGTGCCATCTGGAGAGATCCCAAGATCATAGTCCTGGGAATGGAATGCAGCACCTGTCCATCTACCAACCATGACAGGGACCGTTACCAAAACATCTTCTCGAACTGTGACCGGACAATGGGGAGTTAAGGAGGGGAAGGGGGAAGCTAACACAGAGATTTTTGTGCTCAAATTTCAGTCCTGGCTTTGCATTAGTAAAAGGAACCTTTTCACTACAAATGGAGTAGAGAGTTAGTTCTTTCCTAAGGGATCAGATTTGGGCCAGGTCTGACAGTCTCCCTCCAGATGTTCTGCAGGCCGTTCTCACAGTCCATTGCTGTTGGCTGTGCTGGTTGAGGTTCATGGAAACTGAAGTCCAAAGGACTGGACGGCCACGGGTCATTGACCTTTGCCCATCTCAGAAAATATATATCCTTCAAATGCACACAGACCCCCACCCCCCACAGACCTCTGTCCATGGTGTCCCCTTCCCATTGATATGGTAGACCAGGGGTAGGCAACCTTGGCTCTTTTATGACTCGTGGACTTCAACTCCCAGAGCTATGCTGGCTCAGGAATTCTGGGAGTTGAAGTCCACGAGTCGTAAAAGAGCCAAGGTTGCCTACCCCTGTGGTAGACGAATGCCCCACTCCACACAACCTACTTGGAACAAAGGAAAAAGAAGATGGTGAAGAACGAAGCTAGAGCCGAAATGACGCAACCAACGTAAGTCACAATAGTCAGGTACTCATAGTGGATGTGGTCTATATCTGGAGAGGCTACCTGCACAAGAAAGGAAGAAAATGGTTTAGGAAGCACAAGAGGGGAGAAAAGACCGCAGAAATCGTCCAGTGATTCTATAGATGAGCTCGGGGCCCAGCTCCACCAGACTGTGTCATATTACAACTCAATCAGTGACCAGGTTTCTTGGGGTTGTCAGTTGTTGCAGATCTTCCGCAACATCTGGAAGGGCCCCCATTTTTTTTCCCGACCTGCTCTGCAAGATACTCACCATGAGCACCGCAAAGAAGGTGAGATGGTCACAAAGGCAGGTGGTCTGATATTCCTCTTGTATCACTTCACAGCCTGATGTGTTCCACTTTCCAGGGTGGCTGGCTAAAATCAAAAAGAGCATTTCATCAACGATTCGCCTTCTTGTGTCCACGTGGGGATTCCAGACTAATTCCCCATCTGACTCCTCCCCCAATCTCAGCCAGTGTCTCTCCAACACCCACCTGGCTTCATGTCCAGGTCAGGACTCGAACTCACAATCTCCTCGTTTCTTAATCTTAACTATTACACCAAACTGGTATTTTAAATTGGTTTTAACTAAATTTTAGTAGAAGCGGCCTATTTAAATATTTATTTTTAATCATTAATCATTTAATCATTTTCTTAAATTTTGTATTGTATTGTATTAGTTGTTTTTAAACTGGCTGTAAGCCGCCCTGAGTCCTCCGGGAGAAGGGCGGGGTATAAATATAATAAAATTCAAATTCAAATTCAGGGATCGGATTATTTAGTTTCTAATCTTTGCTAACCGCAGCTGCATTTTCCACAAGTGGACAAATGCAGAAATTACTGAAGGAGAAACCCAGAGCTGCCTTTCAAAACTTCATTTTTACACCCCAACTCCTTTAGATACTTACCCTTGGAACTCACGTCCCAGAAGACACATATGGGAGTCAAATTCCTCTGAAATAAGATGAAAATTCAAATAGTGAACATCGCACATGGCACAAGAAAAATATCCACAGGGAAATGAGATTATTTACCTCTTTTTCTGGCTCAAAAACAGCAACTGTGAGAGGGACCTTGGAGTCCTAGTGGATGATCACTTAAATATGAGCCAGCAGTGTGCGGCAGCAGCCAAAAAAGCTAATACAATCCTGGGTTGCATAAACAGAGGCATAGAATCAAGATCACGCGAAGTATTATTACCGCTTTATAAAACCCTAGTGAGGCCACACCTGGAATACTGCAGCCAGTTTTGGTCACCATACTGCAAAAAAAGATGTTGAGACCTTGGGAAAAGGGCAGAGAAGAGCAACTAAATTGATTAAAGGCCTGGAGACTAAAACATACAAAAAATGGTTGCAGGATTTGGGAGGTAAAAAGGATTAGGGGCAACATGATAGCAGTATTCCAGGATTTGAGGGGCTGCCACAAAGAAGAGGGGGATCAACTTATTTTCCAAAGCACCAGAAACAATGAACGGAAACTAATCAAGGAGAGAAGCAATCTGGAACTAAGGGGAAACTTCCTAACAGTGAGGACAATTAACCAGTGGAACAATTTGCCTCCAGAAGTTATAGGTGCTCCATCACTGGAGGTTTTTAAGGAGATTGGACAACCACTTGTCTGGAATGGTATAGGGTCTCCTGCCTGAGCAGGGGGTTGGACTAGCTAGAAGACCTTCAAAGTCCCTTTTGGATCTATTCTGATTGATTGAAAGCTGCTGCTTTGAAAACAAAATTATCTTGTTTAAACTTCAGAAATTAAAGCAGTTGAAGAAAAATTTGAAAGACGCCAAAGCATATTCAAAAAAGAAAGAAATTGATTATTTTGGATTACAAAGCAACATTCTACATTTCTCTGGCTTAGCTGCTGGCTGATTGCTGCTTATTGGAAAAACCTTCTGCTTAAAACCACGTATTTGCATGTTATTTCCCTAGGAGTGATGCCCTGTTTTATTTTGAGCTGAATTGCTTGTAAGCGTACAAAGGAACCAATTTCCCAAGGGCTGAACATATCTAAAGAATAGTCTTTCGATTTCCATTGTGTTGCAAACAAAATCCTGGAATATAGTTGGTGGAGAAAATATGCTAAATTATCAGGTGCAATTCTACAGCACACCATTGTGTAAGAAATTGTTTCTATGATTTTTGGGCTGGAGGCCAGGGATTACTTAGTCAAGCAACTCCACCCCGAGGCAGGAAAACCAAGTTCTGTTTTTGTGTTTCTGAACTGAACATTTTGTATTGAATCATAGAATCATGGAAGGGACCTTGGAGGTCTTCTAGTCCAACCCCTTGCTCAAACAGGAGACCCTATTATCACCCCAGACAAATGGCTGTCCAATCTTTTTTTTTAAAACCTATATCTATTAACATAATGCCTGTGAATATAATCCCTGTTCCCTAGTGGTCTCGACATCTTTTTTCGTATGATGGTGACCAAAACTGGACGTAGTATTCCAAGTGTGGCCTTACCAATGCAATATAGAGCAGCACTATTGGTTCACGTAATCTTGATGCTATCCCTCTGTTGATGCAGCCCAGGCAGTGGTGGGATTCAAATATGTGAACCACCGGTTCTCTGTGTGGATGCCGCCTCCAGAAGTCCATTCTGGGCCTGGGCAACAAAAAATTAGCTACCGGTTCTGCCGAACTGGTGCGATCCGGCTGAATCCCATCACCGAGCCCAGGACTGCTTTGGGTTTTTTGGACACTGCAGCACACAGCTGGCTCATTTGTCTACCAGGTCACCTAGATCCCTCTCACATCAGTGACTCCCACTGAAGTCCCACTAGAAATTGATTTTAGGAGCAAGGCTAATTCACACGTTCACCAGATATCCTGAAGATATTTATCCACTTCCTTTGTGAATGTGTTGGATTACCAGTCCCATATAAAGATTAAGAAGTGGAGAAACCTTGCTTGATAGAAGTCAAGTGTCTCACGGAGTAATCTTTGGCTTAGTTTGTCCTACCACTAAGTTCTCAGGGGTTCCTTATCTCAAGGCAGCTCGTGAAAAATCTTGATGGAGATTCTCTTCCGCCCCACCAGGGAGATGGGGAGAAGATATTTCAGACCTACCGGAAGGAGATGGTGCCAAAAGGTGATAGAGAGACGCTCTTCTCTGGGCAACCCATGGACAGGCCGGTTGCCCACTGAGATGCCAATCACATTTCCACCAAGGAGTGAGTTGGAATCGTTATCCTGCCAGAAAGGAACTTTGAAAACTAAACATACATAGATATATACCGGTACATAGATACATACATACAGTTGATTTCAACTGCACATCTCATGCCACTTTTTTCAGTGCTGTTGTAACTTTGAACGGTCACTAAGCGAAGTGTTGTAAGTCAAGGACGACCTGTACTGTTTTTCAACCTTTAAGCATCTTTAAGATACTGTAGTTGGACTTCAGCTACCAGAATTCCTCAGCCAGTATACAGGTTTGCTTATTTTGGACTGGACTGGATTGGACTGGATTGGAGTGCCAACCACCTTGTCTAGATGCCAAATGCTGGGTCAGATGACTGCAAGGACAGTGTGATGGTCCTAATCACAATCACAAATGTCATATGTCACATTTTTCAGTGTCATTGTCACTTCTAATTGTCATTAAACCAATGGTTGTAAACTGAGGACCATGTGTATTTGAATAACTAAGCTCAATTCCTTACAACCCACCATATAGTATATACACAGCAAGGGGTCGTTAGACCTATGTGACCTGGGAAGCTAAGCTGGGTCAGCTCTGTTTCAAATTTGGATGGGAAACAGCCAAGGAGTCTCAGAACTCCAGGGTAGACTGGGAACTCAGGGGGGGGGGGAAATATTACGAAAGAAGTCCCAAAGGTGCTTTTTCACGAGGCAACTGGACTGTCTGGTTTTTTCCTTCGAAGACGTTTCGCTTCTCATCCAAGAAGCTTCAGTTGCCTCGTGAAAAAGCACCTTTGGGACAACCAGGACCTGGAGGGATGAGAACCTCCATAGATGTTGCAAAAGAAAGCAGCAGTCAACCGTTTCTGTCTTGTTACGAAGAAAACGGCGGCACGTTCAGGACTTGAGCTCAACCCGAAGACGATTTTTACCTTCCTGAGCAAACCTGTCTCAAACTAGGGCTCTTGCACAGCTGTTGACTTTGCAACAAAAGCTTTCCTAGGAGCCCAACTTTGCTGATGCAAGAGGTAAAGCCGCTTGGTTTCATAGAATATCTGAGACATGAGAAAAAGAATACCACACAGCCCCAAAGCAGACAGATTCCAGCATGCACAGCTAACTTTTCATAGATCAGGGGGCAGATTCTGAAACCTCGTGAGGAAATGCGTGTTGTCTCTGGTTTTAGACTGAAACACGGTTGCATCGTCTCAACGCAGCTGTTCACTTCTGTTTGATGCACCAAAGTTGGGGCTGACTTGGAGGAACCTTCAACTTTAAAGCAGGCGGGGTGGGGGGAGCCTTGAACATCTGCTCTGAACTTGCTTTGAACATCTGGCGCTCTTGGCACAGCACTCAGACAAAATAAATTCATGTCCAAAGCCCCACTGAATTCTTCGGGTTTTTTTAAATATGCGAACGAATCAGCGCCAAGGGCACCAAAACGGTCCTTCCCATCACTACCTGGAAGAGGGTCTCGCTTGTGGCAGACAACACCACAACCTTCATCTCCTCGCTCTTGAAGCCATCTCTGGTTTTCTCAAACACTTTTTTGGGCAGGTTAACTTGGAACTTACGGACGACGTTGTTCTCCTGCAGACAGAAAATGAGCCCATCTTTACAAGCAAGAAGTGGGGATCCTTATTTATTTATAGAGCAGAGAATCTATCATGGCTCCCAACGTCTTTATTAGAGATGCAGGAGAGAGTTTTAAAATGCAATTATTCACGAGACACAAGTGGCAAATAGTAAACAACCACGGAAATGCATTCAGGTTTTCTTGCAGACATGCTCTTTGGTTTGGGAACTGATGACAAAAAATGGGCAACAGGAAAAGAGAAGATGGAGCAAAGTGGAAGTTGACAGACATCATTTTGATGCTGGACTCACCTTCAGGGTAACTCCAATGGGAAGGCTTTCAGGAATTTGGAGTGGGACTTTCTGGATATTTGCATGCATTACTCTCCCATCAAAAGTCTTGTGGTCTCCTGGGAATTCCAGTTCGTTCAGCTTTGACTCCAATTGCTGCAGGAACCTGTTGAGGATGGGAGAACTGGATGTAGCTGGAGATACTACACTGGACCATTATTCATCTGGGCTAACTGAGAAGGATGGATCCAGCAGTTGTAATCCATAAACCACAGCTTAGCCTTCTGTGGGAATCTGGCTATCATTGCTTCAACCATCCATGATTCCGGCAAACCATAATTAAACACAATGTGTAAATCACAGCTTCTTTGGTCCTCAAAACTGTGCAAGCATTTGCTCTCAATCCATTTCTGAATGTTGCCTCCCAGATCTGCTTTACACAATTTAAGGAACTAGATTTGAAGGCATAAATTAGTTTTACTGGAATTTTTTTTTTAAAGAGAGCTCTTTTTGAACAGACACTTGTGGACTCAAAGAACTGGACTCAGGGATTGCACTTGCCATTTCTCCAACACCATCGTTTTGTGTTGCACTTGCCATTTCTCCAATGCAATCATTTTGTGTCTCATTACACATCCATACACATATCCACCGTGTTCAGATGGCATTTAGAACACCCTCCAAATGCTAAGTACACGTCATCCTCAATTTACGACTATTCGTTGAACAGCTGTTACAGCAGCCTCGAAAAAAGGGACTCATGACCTGCACTCACACTTACAATTGTTGCACTACCCACCGCCTCAGTCACACAATCACAATTTGGGCACTTGGGAACTGGCTCACATTTACAACCAGTGGCAGCATCTTACAGTCCCAGGATTATAATTTGCGACTTTTTTTGCAAATTTCTGGCAAAAATACAGCTGAAGAACTATATGGTTTGCCTAATGACCATTGTGAAAATCATCATAAGATCGGGTCCGACTTGACTTACGACCTCAATGACTTACAACAGAAATTCTGATCCCAATTGTGATCATAAGACAAGGACCACCTGTAGGTGCTAATCTGAAAAGTTGGGAGATTCCAGATCCTAAGACACATACAAGACTTGTGCAAAGAGCATCTCTAACCACTTGCACGACCGGACTTGTGCAAGAATTGTGCAAAGAGCACCTCCCACCACCCTGCTCCATCTCCATCTCCTTTTTGCAGCCAATGAACAATGCCTACTTTATTAATATGCATGAATAAGAATGCAGATTGGCTGCCAAATACTCACAAAAATGGATCTTCCGAAGGCCCGTCTGTATCGCTGCTAGGACGGGTTTCCAAGCTCTTCAGTTTTAACTCTGCTTCCCCAATTTCTTCTTCCACCGTGCTGGTTTTCTTCTGGTCTCTCTTCCCATAATCTACGGAGCAAAGCAGACCAGCAAAGTAAAATAAAAGGGCCTCACTAGTTGGCTGTTCCTGGGAAAAACCCGCCATGGCCAACTGGTCATTAAGTGTGAAAAACGGTCCTAAGTCACTTTTTTCAGCGCCATTGTACCTTTGAACGGTCGCTAAGCAAACTGTTGTAAGTCAAGGACTACAGTGCGTTCAATAGTGAATGCAAATGTTAATTCTGTCTTTCCCTTTCCAGGGTCCATCCCGGTCTGATGCAACTCACCTAGGAAGAACTTGCATCCCGTCACGCTGGGAAAGGAGTGACTGACAGAGCCATTGTTGAAGGCGTAGGAGACGTTACTGAGTGAATCGGGCCCATCTTCGCTCGCTTCGCAGGCGACATTTAGAGAGGAGAACGGATAATTAGCTTGGTAACTCAGCTGGTAAGTGCTACTGATTCCGTAGGTAAGGTTGAACAGATGGTCATCCTGAAACCAGTAAATGCAAAAGCGATACGTCCCCAAAAGTGTAGGCAAAGCCCAGGACTGCTGAGGTCCCGGTGGGAACGGGGCGCTTATATTAAGTCCGTCAGCACCGTTGGAGATTGTGATGGTGTCTGGCTGGGTTTCGTAACGGATGTGGCCTTCAACCGTCTGCCTCCGGTTAGCGCAGAAGCGAAAGTCGTAGCTGCTGACCCCATGCACACCTACAGCACACCCCAAAAAAGAAAAGCAAAGATTTAGGATCGGAGGGAATTACCCAAAGATCTGCAAGGGTTTGCAGTTAATGCTACAAAAACAGAGTAGCGTTCATTCCAGAAAAGCAGAAATGTTCCCACTATTAGTTCAATTCCTTCATCCACCACCAGCAAAGGCATTAACCATACGTGGTGGGACTTGTAGTCCAAGGGAACTGGGAGGGGCCAGGTTTGGCAAGAAGGGTGTATATCATGATGAATTCACCACAGAAGAAGCAAGGTCGGAGATTTCGATTCTCCATGAATGGAGAAAATAAAATTAAGAGTGTTTATGTTACCTTGGAGCTGGAAAAAGACAGAAAGAAGATAGAAGAGCATCCTGGGTGATCTGGTCTTGGGCTGAGGGATCTAGCTTAACGTGGCAACTGTGATCTTCTGAGAGACACTCTTCTTGAAGATGTGTGTCTTCTGGAAGCATCTGCAATCCTGGAATTAAAATCCCATCACGGTGTTTCTGCAAAAGAATTGTGGAAAATGGAAGATCTTGTCAATTATGTTTTTTAATCGGGTCACCCATGGTATGCTGCAAATGGTCATAAATGCAGCTGTGTTGCTGAGTGCTCAAAGTGGTGTCACGTGATCACAAGGATCCGATCTGGGTCAAAAGTTTCTTCTTTGGGTCGTTTGTAATTTTGAACTGTGACTAGGAGAACGGTTGTGAGTCAAGGACCACCTGTATATTTATATGTTATTTTAGCCAAGAACTTGAGTAGGTAAGGTTATATTTCACAAACTTCAATTCATGACTTACTTTTTCTGTGGGGGGAAGACCTGGCAAAACCTGGGGGTGGAATGAAAAGGGGAATTAGCCTAGAATCTTTATGTAGCCACAAGCAAATTAGCTCCAACACCCCTTGAGTGCCATTGGCCCTTATCCCAAAGGTGCTTTTTCACAAGGCAACTGGGCTGTTTTTCTCCCTCTCTGAAGACATTTCGCTTCTCATCCAAGAAGCTTCTTCAGTTTTTTCAAAGAAGAAGCTTCTTGGATGAGAAGTGAAACATTTTCGAAGGAAAAACAAGAAAGTCCAGTTGCCTCTTGAAAAAGCGCTTTTGGGACAACCAGGACCTGGAGGATGGAGAATCTCCACAGACATTGGCCCTTATTCAACCAGGTGTCCACCGTTAGTGGAGAAGATTCCTGGGCGTAGGCTTTAGCAATAAATCAGCCTAATTGAACTTTCATGTGTGGACCTGGTTCTTTGCGCTTGACATCTTCTCTTTTTTTCTGGATTAAAATTTGAAGCTCATTTCAAAACAAAATAATACATTCCAGACCACTTCCAAATAAGGCTGCTTAGCTGCTGTTAGCCGCAGCACAGACTAAATTGTAGCCAGCAGCCCAGCCCAGCCCAGTCTAACCCACCAGTGTTCTTCTCTTAATGGCATCGCCATCTAAATGTTGGCCAAAAGGGGTGGCCATCAAGGCTTAGGTCTCTCTGAGAAGCCAGGGACTCAGCACATAAACCTGCATCATAATCCTTGCATCAAAACGAGCTGGAGACCCCTTGTATGTTTTTTTTTAAGGCAAGGAAGCAAACGGTATGTAATCCTCTGTGCCCAGCATCTGATGTGTGGCAAGAGATTAATGCAAACCGCAGCTTTCTTTTCAAGAACTCAAACGCCAAAGGATGATTTCCCCCATTTTGGGGCCTGAGTCAGTCAGGCACAGAATGATGACCACCCTGGTCCAGATGAAGTTGCGTCTGTCGTTTAAGCAGAAACAGGCGAAGGAATCATTTCCAGCCATTGTTATTCATCTTTCTCTCCTTTCCCAGCTAGGCAAGGAAGGGTTTCCAACTAAGCGCAGCAGAACCCTTCGAAAGCCAGCCCAATTTGGAGACAATTAAAATCTGAAATGAACCAGGACAAAGACAGCAGCCAGACAGAAGTCATGGGCAAAGTGGCTTTCATTTGTTTTGGATGAGAGAAAAAAAACAAAAAAACAAAAAAAAGGAATTTTCAGCCCTGAAGTGAGGGGTTTCACTCCATTTCCCCCCCCCCAAATATATCTTGCTGGGACAAATTTGTGCATTCATCCTGATCCACAATTCTGTTTGCTGGGCAGAGAAGCAGGAATAGTCTAGTAGTCAAGAGATAAGGCTAGAAACCAGGAGACTGTGAATTCTAGTCCTGCCTTAGGCATGAAAGATGGCTTGGAAACTTTGGGCCAATCACCAGGAGACTGGGAATTCCGCCTTAAGACATGAAAACCAACTGGGAGATTTTGGACAATCATCCCCGGCGGCTGGGAGTTCTAGTCCCACCTTAGGCATGAAAACCAGCTAGGTGGCCTTAGAACAGTCCCCCTCTCTCAGCCCAAGCCACCTCACAGAGTTGTTGTTTTGGGGGAAATAGAAGGAGGAAGGAGTATTAGGTATGTTCACTGCCTTGAGTTATTTATAAACAGAAGGAAGGAAGGAAGGAAGGAAGGAAGGAAGGAAGGAAGGAAGGAAGGAAGGAAGGAAGGAAGGAAGGAGAGAGGAGAGAGAGAGAGAGGAAAGAAAGAAAGAAAGAAAGAAAGAAAGAAAGAAAGAAAGAAAGAAAGAAAGAAAGAAAGAAAGAAAGAAAGAAAGAAAGAAACTACACTGTCAATGGCCCCACTGCTGGTCAGGACCCTATGTACTTCTCCAACTATGACACCCTGTGAGTCTCTCGCACTATACCCCGCATCAGCCTCCCACTTCTCCAGACCTTGGGACCCACGGGGTCTTTGTCCCTGGAAGAGATCAGTGCAACTATCCTAAGAGGCAACTCCTGTGTTCTTCTGAAAACAGTCCCAGCTTTCTATGGGAAAGAAACCCCAGGAATGTGTGGGAGAAAGAGCAGATAAGCGGTACTTTGCACATCTCAAGGTTTGGATATTTATTTCTGAACAGCAAATTACTAACTGTTTCTCCTTCAGCCGAACTGCATGGTCTGTTTGCCTAAATATAGCTTTTGCACATAAAAGAAAAGAAAAGAGAAGAAAGCCATAGGAAAAGCCAAAGGGGATATTTCTGAATAACTGGAAGCTATTAGAATCAAGACAAAAACAGAATCCAAAGGCAGATTTAAAACAGTTAAGATAAAAGATAAAAACAGTCAGGAATTAATGAGATTTATTGGAAGCAGAATAGGTTTCCCATTTTGACTCTATTTTTCCTGTAGGGATAAAATACCACTAGACCCCTATGAATTCTGCCTTAAACTGCCAGAGGTGTGATATATTATTTATTTATTATTTATTAT